>NW_010329896.1:0-23982 GCF_000700745.2 Antrostomus carolinensis
CGACCCTGCTGAGAAGTGCAGAGGTGAGAGCCGGTTCCTCTTAATGTTTGAAAATGGTTTTGTCCCCGAGAGCTGCAGTTCCTTGATGTGTTGTTAGGACACAACATGTGTGTTGTGATCCAAGGGCTGGAGCAGCTCTGCTATGAAGACGGGCTGAAAGAGTTAGGGCTGTTCAGCCTGGAGAAGAGAAGGCTCCGAGGAGATCTTATAGCAGCCTCCCAGTACCTGAAGGGGCTACAAGAAAGCTGGGGAGGGACTTTTCATAAGGGCAGTTAATGACAGAACAAGGGGAAATGGGTTTAAGCTGAAAGAGGGGAGGTTTAGATGAGATATTAGGAAGAAGTTCTTCACTGTGAGGGTGGTCAGACACTGGAACAGGTTGCCTAAGGAAGTTGTAGCTGCTCCTCCCTGGAAGTGTTCAAGGCCAGGTTGGATGAGGCTTTGAGCAACCTGGTCTAGTGGAAGGTGTCCCTGCTGCTGGCAGGGGGGTTGGGACTGGATGATCTTTAAGGGCCCTTCCAATCCAAACCATTCTATGATTCTAACATCAGGCTGTTGTTCCTGCCCTTCAGCAGCAATGTGTGGCTTTATCCTGGTTTGGTGGTTGTAGTTTGCTAAAGTGCTTGTGTTTGTGGGCACTTACTGCCACCAAAGCAAAAGCATTGTGTGATGCAGGGGCTGGGCTGCCACGTGGTTTGGATCCAGGCCCGTTCAGGGACCCGCTAGCAGAGTACCAACACCACAAGGGACTCTTAACTTTTTTTGCATATTTCCCCACCCCTTTTATTTTTGCAGCTTGTCACTGCAATCCCTACGGCACTGTGAATCAGCAGACAAGTTGCAATCAAGTGACGGGGCAGTGCGAGTGCCTGTCTCACGTCACCGGGCGGGACTGCAGTACCTGTGAGCCTGGCTTCTTCAACCTTCAGAGCGGACGTGGCTGTGAGAGGTGATGTTCACCTTGGCTTGGGGCAAAGAGCCTGGTTTTGGGGAGTCTGTACTTACCTTGTGCACGAATGTGATGTTTGTCACCAGTAACTGCTGTGCCTCAGTGCTGCTATGGTTGGGGAGGAGCAGCAGTCAAGGAGCAGCTATGAAGGCTGGACAAAATGCCTGACTTATAAATAGCTTTATAAATAGCTTTAAATCAGGGTTTTAAATAGAAAAATGCCACGTGACTGTGTGATTGTTGGTAGCAGGGGCTCATGGCTTCCTTTTTTAGTGCAGGCACCAAGTGACCTTGCATGGTTCAAAGGCTCCGTGCCTCATCTCCTGCATCTGCACAGCATGAAAAGTGACTTTTGGCAAATGGAAGCATTGAGCTGTGCTCATTAGGGCTCCTTCGGAGAGGGTCTTCACCTGTGCCTCCCTCTGTGTCACCTCCTGACGTGTGGCTTCCTCCCCCAGGTGCAACTGCCACGCGCTGGGCTCCACCAACGGCCAGTGCGACATCCAAACTGGGCAGTGTGAGTGCCAGCCTGGCGTCGCCGGCCAGCGATGTGACAGATGCGAGGTCAACCACTTTGGCTTTGGCTCCGAAGGCTGTAAACGTAAGTCTGAGAGGCTGGAGCGAGGGAGACAGGAGAGGTGTCCCACAGCCAGCCTTGCCTTTGCTTTCCTCCTGTCTCTAGGATGGTACTTTCTCACCTCACTCTTCATCACAGCAGAAGTTGGCACTTTTCTGACCACACTCTGCATGGTGAAAGTTGATCTCTGTACCATAGCTTCTCCCCTTTTTCTTATTTTTTTAAATTAGGGGTAGGAAGAACTTCAATGTATTAGATATCCACTTCTCTGGGGTAAATAGAATCCCAGGGTGGTTTGGGTTGGAAGGGACCTTAAAATTCATCCAGTTCCAACCCCCCCTGCCAGCAGCAGGGACACCTTCCACTAGACCAGGTTGCTCAAAGCCTCATCCAACCTGGCCTTCAACACTTCCAGGGAGGAGCAGCCACAGCTTCTCTGGCCAACCTGGGACACTGTCTCACCACCCTCACACCAAAGAATTTCTTCCTCAGATCTGATCTCAGTCTCCCCTCTTCCAGTTTCAAGCCATCACCCCTTGTCCTGTCACTCCCTGCCCTTGTCCAGAGTCCCTCCCCAGCCTTCCTGGAGCCCCTTCAGGTACTGGGAGGCCACTAGAAGGTCTCCCTGGAGCCTTCTCTTCTCCAGGCTGAACAGCCCCAACTCTCTCAGCCTGTCCTCACAGCAGAGCTGCTCCAGCCCTCGCAACATCCTCGTGGCCTCCTCTGGACTCGCTCCAGTAGGTCCATGTCCTTCCTGTGTCAGGGGCCCCAGAAATGGACACAGTTGCTCCAGGTGATGTCTCACAAGAGCAGAGTAGAGCAGGAGAGTCACCTCCCTTATGTTCTCTGGATCTTGCCCCTGCAACACTCCTTTTTCCTAATGTTAAATCTCTGCACAGCTACTTTGCAAATGGCCTGAATAGACACGTTCTGTCTTGAGGAGCAACAGATCTTGGAAACATGATTGAAAAACAGGATGATCCAAACTTTCCCCCTCGATATCCCTGCTTGTAAAGAGCAGAAAATCAAACTGCAGTTGGTTACAGTGAAATGGGGTAGGAAATTATAACACTTTGTGGGAGAGGCAATAGCAACACTGTGGACACACGCAATTCATGTTGTGAGCAGCTGGACAGAGTGCCCCGCTGTGTGTAGAAGCACCCTGGTCAGGAGTGGGGCTCCAGCTGTGGGTCTGTGCCCCATTGCTCTTGCAGACATTTTAGGGTACTGAGGGCATGCTCTGACACTGCGGGATATAGGGTATTTCTGCTGCTCCAGTCTGACTGAGGTTTAACTTCCCCGCAGCCTGCGACTGTGATCCCGAGGGCTCGCGCTCCCTGCAGTGCCGGGAGGACGGTCGCTGCGAGTGCAAGGAAGGCTTCGTGGGGACCCGCTGCGACCAATGTGAAGAGAACTATTTCTACAACCGCTCCTGGCCAGGCTGCCAAGAGTGTCCAGCCTGTTACAGATTAGTGAAAGATAAGGTACGGCCACAAACACCACTGTTGGTGCCGCTGGAGCTGGTGGCACATGCCCACTTGTGCAGTGGCTTTTACGCCCGTGGCTGGCTTGATGCTTGTTGAAAGCAGAGAGGTTGAAGGTGCTTTGCTCTGTGTTGTAGCTGTGCTCTGTCCCTCTTGCATAGGTGGCAGAGCAACGAGAGAGGTTGCAGGAACTGGAAGATCTTATAGCCAATCTGGGTACGGGAGAAGACACTATAACCGATCAAGCCTTTGAAGAGAGGTTGAAGCAAGCAGAAAGAGATGTTATGGAGTTGCTCCAAGAAGCACAAAAGAGCAAAGGTGAGTTGACCTGATCAGACATGGACCAACGTGAAATGAGCTCTTGGCTGTGCTGTGCATCAGGACAGACAGCTATTTCAGATAGCCCTGAGTCAGTGTGTGTTGTTATCAAAACAGCAGTGGCTGTGCTTTTATCCCTGCTGTTCTCCCAGTGGTCTCTGTTGTACACGTGAAGTAAAGATCTGCCTCTAGCTCTGTATAGAAGCAAGTGTTTTATGTGTTACCCCTTCTCCAGATACAAAAGAGATTTTTACTTCTTAAACAAGCAGAAGACTTTCTAATCTACTTACTTACTATGCTTATAAATTTTCTCAGACGTCTTGGGATAAATTAGTTCTTGTTGGGATATCATCAGTGATAAGAATAAAAGCTTCAAAATCCTGCTTGGAAGCTTAATTATCCCACCATAAAGTGCATAATGTTATGAAAAGTGCTATTGTGGTGGCCTATAGCTCGTTTTCCTGCAAACTCTACTTCACATCCATTCCTCTACTGTCACCTCTACTGTCACCTCTACTTGCTCTTAATGAGCAGGACGTTAAGCATTGTGACAGTGGTTTGTCCTTGAGGTCTTTTTAATGTATAAGCTGCTGTGTGTTTTGGAGAAGAGCAATTTGAAGAAGACCATTAACTTCACAGTTAAAGATGTTCCCCTGGGAGTTGCTTCATTGATTCAGACCACTTTGGAAAAATCTGTCCCCTTTGCATGAAGCTGGGAAAAAATTGCCCAAAGCAAGGAATAACATACAGCCCCACTATTCCTCCATCTCTGCTTACCTTTGAAGAGTTAAGCTAAAGAGAATTCACAAAGCAGATGTTTCTTACCTCTTGAGGAGCAGCTCCATTGTCTTTAAGTCAGTGGTAGAGGTGAGACGTGATTCTGAACACAAAATCCCCCATTAGACTCTGTTCCAACACCCAGCAGGATTGTCGTATTAGTAGCTAATGACTTTTCATTTCTTGTGTTTGATGCACATTCTGATGATGACTTTGATCTCAAGGTGACTGACTTATGAAATGGCTTTGCTGGTCCCCTTTCAATAGGGGATTAACCTACCAATGTGTTGCCTGCAGTGGTAAGCTGCTGCTCCAGCTTCTCTTCCTGCTGTAATTAATTTTACTTCCTCTCTTTTATATTATGTGTCTCAGACGTAGATCAGGGCTTCATGGATCGTCTCAAAGACATCAACAGCACACTAGCAAGTCAGCTTAACAGGCTGAGGAACATCCAGGGCACAGTGCGGGAGACGGAGAACCTGGCAGAGCAAGCACGGGTGCGAGTGGAGGACACTGAGGACCTGATCAGCTTGGCTTCCAATATGCTTGAGAAGGCAAAGATGGCAGCTGACAACGTGGTGAGTGTGCTGCCAAGATCCCACATGGTTAGGAGAGGAGAGAACCTTTCCTTTCTGTACCCTCTGGTGTGTTTCTCTGCTTGTTCTCTCTCTCATGTAGCAAATTTGCTATGGAAATACCTTCTCCCTACCCAAGGTCATCGTAATTAAATAAAGGAAGATCACCAGTGTCTGTCATAGGTTGTGTCTTAGCCCCTGCTCAAAGAAACCAACTGGAAGAACCCCTAAATAAATAACAGCACCTTTGTTTTTAAGTGATAACCTGTGGTGGAAACTGCATGGGCTTAAGAAAAAAACATAGGGGTGTCAGAAGTAGGTTAGACACATCTCTAAGCATGACAATAAATATTTAAAGTATAGATAAATAAAAGATTAAAAAAGAGGCTCAAAATTTTTTTCTTTCTTTTTTTCCAGTCCATTACCCCTCCGGAGTCAAGCGGGGACCCGAACAACATGACTCTGTTGGCAGAGGAGGCCCGTAAACTGGCTGAAAGGTAGGCTGTGTCAGGGGACACTCTCACAGCCCACAGCAGGGCCCTGCTCTTCCCTACAAGGGGGAAGCAAAATTTAATTTGTTTTATATGAAACATGTGCCCTTAGCTGAGTAAGAGACTGGCACTGTGGGTTTGTGCCTGTGTGCCACTGAGGGCAAACTCTAGAGGTGAGAAGGAGGGACACGTACAACCGTAGTGGCGCCTTTCAGCTCATCTTGTGGGTGCTGCTGGAGTGATGCCTTGGTTGCAGAGATGGTCTCAAGCAGCATCTTCCATGGCATATGTTTCAGCATCTTCCATATGCAGATCTGGGTGAAGGAAGGAGAAGTAAGAGAGAATAAAATCTAGAATTGAGGATAGAAACCACTGACTGACAATTCTAATGGCGTTATTTTTTCTCCTGTAATCTTGTCCAGACATAAAAAAGAAGCTGATGAGATTGTTCGCATAGCCAAGGCAGCAAATGATACTTCCACAGAAGCATATCAACTGCTGTTGAAGACCCTGGCTGGAGAAAACCAAACTGCAAACGACATTGATGAGCTCAACCAGAAGTGAGTCAGTAACAGAAAATGATTTTTATTTCCTGGCTTTAGAGCAGTGCTTAAAACAATAACACTTTCTGTAGCATTGTGTGCTTTTATGGGAGCTGTAGCCAATGTCTCAGCCTCTCTACTCTCTTAGTAGGTTCAGTTCTTCAAAAAAAAAAATAAATTGTAGTGTAACTGGATCCTTGGGGTTTTTAGGTATAATCAAGCGAGGAACATTTCTCGAGACCTAGAGAGACAGGCCAACAAGGTGCTTGTGGAGGCAGAGGAAGCTGGAAACAAGGCCCTGCAGATCTATGCTAATCTCACCAGTCTGCCTATTGTGGATTCCACGGGGCTGGAGGTACGTGTGGGAAGCATCGTGTGCAGTGTTTTCCAAAGATCAATGAGGAGAAGCGTTATAGCAGTGTGCTGGGTTGCTGACATCCCTTGCATGTGCGCTGCTAACGTTTCCCTAATAAGAACAGAGGAAACTGGAATTTTTTGTCCCATCTAGGCACAATCCAGACTGGTCCACTTCAGCTTTTCTGCAAGAGACTTGCGTGCAGGAAACTACATACATAAACCCTCACCTCCCCCAGTCTCCGAAGGACAAAAAACCAAGGGAAATGTTGTTTGCCAAACATCTTGGCTTGAACAAAGAAGCCCAAGAATTTCAGTTCCCACTGAAGCCTGCAGAACTGCTCCCTCTCCTGTGCAGTGCAGTAGATTGTCTTGCACACAAAACTGTTCCCAACCACTGTCCTTCATTGCATTGACCCTCATGGTATTCAGAGATTTGAGGGCAAATTTACAACTGTAAATGGATGGGAAGAGATGGGAACCCATCATAGCTTCTGCCTGTTTGACCATTAGAAACCATACTGTGTTTTGCCACTTGTTCAGAAATTCTTTAACATTCAGGAATCTGCCTTTTGTTTCTGATTGCCACCTGCAGAATGAAGCAAATAAGATCAAGAAGGAAGCAGAGGAGTTAGATCAGCTGATTGCCAGGAAGCTGAAGGATTACGAGGACTTGAGAGAAGACATGAAAGGAAAGGAGTTAGAAGTAAAGAACCTCTTGGAGAAAGGGAAGACGGAGCAGCAGGTCAGTTCTGTTTTGTGCACGCTTTTGTTCCCTGGAAAAAAAATCAAACAAAAAACAAGTAATTGGCCAGATATCAAAGGTTTGGTCTTATTCAATCTTATCTTAGCACTGCTTGTTACTGACCAGAATACTGAAGAGTGATCCCAGAAAGGAGATGCCAAAAGCTGGTAAAGCAATGGCATTGAGTCTATATGGGAGAGTAGGAAATGTTTTCCAGGTGCAGTGTCATCTTTGTGTTCAGAACAGTGTTCCAAAAGTACCAAAATTCACCTGGTTTCAGAGGAAGCTTTGCCACTCAGGGATGAACACTGCTCTGTATGGCGTTGGTGTTTCAGGCTGAGTGATAGTTTTTGATAAGCCTAGATGGTTGTCCTTCAAAAGGTAAGAATGTGTTAATACATGTCCTGTCTCCTTAGACTGCTGACCAGCTCCTGGCTCGAGCAGATGCAGCGAAAGCCCTGGCTGAAGAAGCTGCTCGGAAGGGCAATGGCACTCTGCAGGAGGCTAATACCATTCTCAGCAACCTGAAAGGTAAGGGGAAAGCACTGAGAGTGAATCCTTCCATTCCTGTGTGACAAGTCACTTGGCAGTAGGGTATCTGGGGCCCCTGACACAAGAAGGACATGGAGCTACTGGAATGAGTCCAGAGGAGGCCACGAGGATGCTGCGAGGGCTGGAGCAGCTCTGCCTCTGCTGTGAGGACAGGCTGAGAGAGTTGGGGCTGTTCAGCCTGGAGAAGAGAAGGCTCCAGGGAGACCTTCTAGCGGCCTCCCAGTACCTGAAGGGGCTCCAGGAAGGCTGGAGAGGGACTTTTGACAAGGGCAGGGAGTGACAGAACAAGGGGTGATGGCTTGAAACTGGAAGAGGGGAGACTGAGATCAGATCTGAGGAAGAAATTCTTTGTTGTGAGGGTGGTGAGACAGTGTCCCAGGTTGGCTAGAGAAGCTGTGGCTGCTCCTCCCTGGAAGTGTTGAAGGCCAGGTTGGATGAGGCTTTGAGCAACCTGGTCTAGTGGAAGGTGTCCCTGCTGCTGGCAGGGGGGTTGGGACTGGATGAGCTTTAAGGTCCCTTCCAACCCAAACTCATATAATCTATGATTCTATGATCTTGGTTAAATAGGCTGTTATTGCTGGTACCTGAGTGTTGGATGTGGTTTTCTGGCTTTTTTTTTTTTTCCTTTAAATTAAAAAAAATAAATGTTTTCAGTGACTAGAAATCCCCTTTTTGTTTAAGTTTCTTATTTAGTGTCAGAAGACACATAATAGGGAGAGCTGCCAGCATATGCACCCCCACACCCCAATTTGCTCTTCATCCCTCTAATGTCAGGGTGGCAAAGCCTGGGTAGCTTGGTTAAAGAAGCATCTTAGGACTCTTTTGGAGCAAGTGATTAGGATCTGGTTTGCCCTTTCTTAGATTTTGATAAGCGGGTGAATGATAACAAGACGGCAGCAGAGGAGGCTCTGAAGAAGATCCCTGCCATTACCCAGACCATTGCTGAAGCCAACAATAAGACTCGCCAGGCAGAGCTGGCGCTTGGCAATGCTGCTGCTGATGCCCGTGAGGCCAAGGCCAGAGCAGATGATGCTGAGAAAATCGCCGGTTCTGTTCAGAAGGTGAGTCCTTCGCAGTTCTGGAGCCACCCCACGTGATAATGGTGCGTGACTCTGTAACCTCCTCTGTTCCAGTATTTCCTGGTGAGCCCTGTGTGCTTTCTGCTGTATTTATTCCCCACCAGGGAATGCCAAATGTGGCATGATAGGAAGTTGGTGCGTTTTGATGAAAAGAATTGAAGGAAGTTCTGCACCTTCACCACCTTTTTCCATCTTGTTCCCCTTGTTGGCTGTAGAGTGCTGCTGCTACCAAAGCTGAAGCCGACAAGACTTTCACTGATGTGACAGGGCTGGCCAGAGAGGTGGATGATATGATGAAGCAACTACAGGATGCTGAAAAAGAGCTGAAGCGGAAGCAGGATGATGCTGAGCAGGATATGATGATGGCAGGCATGGTAAGTAATACTGGCAGGTGGCAGCAGTGCCAAGAAGCTACCTTCTCCCTGCTGTCCTGGAGGTGAAAGCTTTTCTCCTGCTGTCCTCTTGCAAAGACAGCACTGGGTCCAGCACTGGGTCCATTCAGTCTCTTCCAAGTTTTGAGTGGGATTGAGAAAATGAGAGGAGCAAAGGAGCTCTGCTGGTGGCATTAGCATGAGTTCCCCTCTGGAATTTGAGAGTTTTCTTAATGCAGCACTTTCCTTTGATTAACTGAAACCTGACTATAGCCCTATTGACTCTGTTCTGACTTTTCCTGCAAAATCCTGCTCAGTTTTCTGGGATCCCCGTTCTGGAATAATCAGAAAACTGATGATTTGAAGGTTGTCAGTCTTTGCCAGTGCTGTGATAAAGGTCTCAGCGCAGGGCTGTTATCCTGGAGAGTGGAGCCAGCGATGTTTTTGACTAACTGCTTGGGCAGACCTATGAAAAGGAGAAGCAACAGTTTCTTAATCACACAGAATCACAGAATGTTGGGGATTGGAAGGGACCTCGGAAGATCATCCAGTCCAACCCCCCTGCCAGAGCAGGAACCTAAATGAGATCACACAGGAAGGTGTCCAGGCGGGTCTTGAATGTCTCCAGAGAAGGAGACTCCACTCCCTCCCTGGGCAGCCTGTCCCCGGGCTCTGTCACCCTCACTGTAAAGAAGTTTCTTCTCAAGTTTAAGCAGAACCTCCTGTGTTCCAGCTCACACCCATTGCCCCTTGTCCTACCATTGGGCATCACTGAGAAGAGCCTGGCTCCATCCTCCTGACATTCACCCTTTACATATTTGTAAACATTAATGAGGTCTCCCCTCAGTCTCCTCTTCTACAAGCTAAAGAGCCCCAGCTCCCTCAGCCTTTCCTCAGCAGGGAGATGCTCCACTCCCTTCATCATCTTGGTGGCTCTGTGCTGGACTCTCTCCAGCAGTTCCCTGTCCTTCCTGAACTGTGGGGCCTAGAACTGGACACAATATTCCAGATGTGGCCTCACCAGGGCCTACAGCCTTTTTCCCCACTCTCATTTTTTATACCCTACAGGCCTCGCAAGCTGCCCAGGAGGCAGAAGACAACGCAAGAAAAGCAAAGAACTCTGTGAACACCTTGCTAGCCGTCATTAACGAGCTGCTGGATCAATTAGGTAAGGCTGTCCTTCATGTGCCTTATGCCTTCAGATGTTTTCCTGCTGCCTGACGTGGCTGTGCTGGCAGCTGGCGTGGTGTGCTGGCTTCTCTGCCACCAATCAAATGGGTCCGTTTGCTTCTAGAAATGGGGTTTGTATGTTTTCAGCAAGAGTTTTGTTTGGTTTTTTCCCCTGGGGTGGCCTCAAAGCTTGTTGTGCAATGTTTGGTACTGCTTTTCTGTGGGCTGAGGACTGTTGCTGAGGTGGGGAAGGTGTGACCTGTTTGGTTGGTCCTGTTTTAAATGCTGTTTGTAATGCAGAGGTGGCCCAATGGAGATCTCCATTTAGGCTCAGCTGTGTATGCACCCAAAACTAACAGGTCAAAGGATTTTTTTAATGGACTTCACTGTTGGCTTCTGCCTTTTCAGGGCAACTGGAGACAGTGGACTTGAACAAACTGAATGAGATTGAGGGTACCCTCAACAGTGCCAAAGACCAGATGAAAGATAGTGACCTGGACCAGAAAGTGTCTTTTCTTGAGAGAGAAGCTAGAAAGCAAGATGATGCGATACAGGCCTACAACAGGGACATTGAAGAGATCCTGAAGGACATTAGCAACCTGGAAGACATCAAGAAGACCTTGCCATCTGGCTGTTTTAACACCCCGTCCATTGAGAAACCCTAAGGGTGCGCTGGGGGTGGGGGGTATTCCCCTGGTGAGCCGTGGAGCGGTGGGTTGGCTGTGGAGTGCCTTAAACACACATTACCTTCTTCAAATCCCCAACTCTTCGCTGCTCGCAGCCACTTGTTTTCTTTTCAAATCAGGATAAGTTGAAATTTTTTATTTTATTTTATTTTTTTTTCCTAAAGAGAAGCAAATTAAATATCCATCTTTGGGCATCAAAGGGGGTTTTTTTTATATAAATTGTCTTCCTGAGCACTCTTGCCCCTTTCTCAGACACAGCTTCCCTTTGATTAGCACAAGGATGAGAGAGATGCTCTGGACTCTTTATACTGTGGTTCAGAAATAACCATGTGAGCTGTATACAGCAAGGCAAAACTAACCCTCCTTCCTCTCCTCTCTTCTCCCCTCGACTGTCAAATCCTTGGTCCCGGAGCTCTCTGTCCCTATGAAGGAAGGGGATGGCTACCAAAGTATTACTGTAACGGCCAGTATAGCTGCACTCGTTCAGATCCCTCTTCCCAGCTCGTAACCCTGTGAATTGTATTATTATTACTTTTTTGATCGTTAACTAGTGGCCAATCGACAGCATTGGTAGCCTGTGATAAATCAGCAGGAGCCTCTTTCTGAAATGCTTTCTGTCATCATGCATGGCTCTGAGAAAAAGGCAGCCTCTGAGAGGAGCTCTTTGGGAAGGTGGGATACTGGTGGAGTGATTGATCTTTTACTGGTGGATTGGTAGGTCTTGCCAGCCCCGCTCCTGGTCTGTGGAGATGTTTTGGGTGTGATCTGTAAGCAGGTACCTGCTGGGTACAGTCCAGGTTGGGGTGTTTGGAAGCCATGAGCTGTGTTCTCCTCTCTGTAGGTGTTGCTATTGAATTGCCAGAAGATCTTTTTTTTGTTTTTTTGTTTGTTTTTGGTTTTTTTTTTTTAGGCTACGAATGTCTGATTGCCAGGTTAGTTTATTCAAGCAGGAAAAGTGTTGCTGAAGAGGAGAGCTGCCATCCAGAGAGCTCCGACACCTGCACTGGCCTTCACGCTGAATGTCTTTGGGAGGGCAAGGAGGAGGGCACGCAAGTGGAGATGAAAAGATCTTTCTCCCCATCTTTTTCCCGAAGGAAGACAGTGTGTTTTTGTGTCTCCTGGCATTGCTCTTGCCTTTTGCCTGTTTTTAACCTGGCAGAAAGAGCTGGAGGTTACCAGTGCCCTCTTTTCTCTTTGCCCACCATAAAGCAAATTTTCTCCTGGTCACCATAAAGCAAATTTTCTCCTGGTCACCATAAAGCCATCTCAGCACAGGGACTTCAGACCAGGCTTGGGTGGCAGTTCTGCCTTTCACACCCTGACCACCACCTTCCTGGCAGGCTCCCTCCCCAGGTAGTGCCTCCCAGCTACTTACTGGTGCTGGGTGGGAGTGATGGGGAGCTCCTCCAGCCCTCCTCTGAGATGAGAGCATCCTTTGTGGCTTCTTCCGTGCCTCCAGCCTGGCATCCCCCCCACCCCCTCCTTGAGATCCAGTATATCTATCCTTAAACACTATGCAACTTCGTACGTTTGCGTAGCGGGGAAGAAATTATTATCTGACACACACTGGTGCTATTAATTATTTCAAATTTATATTTTTTGTGTGAATGTGATTATTTTTTTTTTCCTTTTTTTTTTTTTTTAAAGAAATCATGATTATAGTGTGAGGAAGTCTCTCATGTGTGCGTATGTGTGTGTAAATATACTCAGCCATATTTCCAGAGTGGCACAGCCTGGCCTCCTCTATGTGCTTTCCCCTCTCGCCGTTGGGGCGCGTGCACCGTTGATCGCTTCTCTCCGTATTATTCCCTTGGAGCTCGGTATTTCTCGCTTTCTTCCCTCTCCCATCTCCTCAGCACCCGTATGGGCATCAGCAATAACCACTTTCCCTGTCGGGTGGCCGCTCTCCAGCCCTCCCTCCACAGCCAGCCCTGATGGGTGATGTTCACAGCACCCCATTTTGTGTCCCTTGTCCCTGGGGATGTTGTACCAGGAGGAGAACGCAGGGGCCGTGGCTTTGCTGTGGAGAGCTGTTGGGAGACCGGCCCCAGCGTTGAGGTGATGGGAGAGGTGGATTTGGGGACATCTTGATGAGGTGGATTTGGATCTTGATGCCACTATGCGAGGCGGGAGGCTTGGTGCACCCCCAGAACGGTGCTGCCGGGTGGGTGGGGGGTGTTCCCAGCAAACCCCGCATCGCTCTGGTACCCCTTCTCTGAGAGATTCTGACAATTTACCAGCTTGGGATTTCCCCCTGCCTGCAGACATAGCTAATACCTGGAGGAGAAGCTCACCTGTGCTTACCCACTTGTGTGGGACGTGGGGGTCCGTGTTCTGGCCGGCTGCTCTGGGCAGATGGCTGGCTGTAACCGCGTCACCTCTCTGCCAAGGCTGTGAGAAGAGCAGATGCGAAGATGCGCGCATGCCCTGGCTGACCTCAGGCCTAAGGTTCCCTGCTTTCTTATCTCTTTTTTTTTTGTTTTGTTTTGTTTTGGTTTTTTTGTTTTGTTTTTTTTCTTCTTAAGCTGTTTTTAACAGAATTTTATTTTTAAATGAAAAAAAAAAAATCTCTTTATAAGCAATCTCTTAATCACTACTGCATTTTACAGCCATTATTCATTGTATAAGTCCAGTTATTTCTTTACGTAATGTGATGATGCGACAGCTGCTGATGGAGTGCTGGATGTCACCGGCGACACGTGACAGTCCCTTCATCACCTAATTCCTGACTGTGGCCCCCTCAGTACGTGCCTTCACTCCAGCTTTTTGCCTTAATCTGTGGTCTTGCTGTCTGGGGCAGTGAACAAAATGCAACACTTGCAGTTTTTATGTATAAAACAGTATTTCTTATTTATAATAAAGTCTGAATATTTGTACCCCTTATACCTTGGCATTCTTTGGAGTATTGCTTCGTATTTTTTTGGGGAGGGGGGGTCAATGATGATCTGTCTCACTTGTAAGATTTGCCTCATCCTTAATTCATCAGATGAGCTGGATTGGGGTGAGGGAAAAGGAAAAGTAACTTGGAAATTCATGTGGTGGGCTGTGCATGGCCACGGTGAGGATGGTTTCTCCCCATGTCTGCTGCTCCATTGCCACAGCTGCCATGATATTGGGAAGGAATTCTTTGTTGTGAGGGTGGTGAGACAGTGTCCCAGGTTGGCCAGAGAAGCTGTGGCTGTGCCTCCCTGGAAGTGTTGAAGGCCAGGCTGGATGAGGCTTTGAACAACCTGGTCTAGTGGAAGGTGTCCCTGCTGATGGCAGGGGGGTTGGGACTGGATGATCTTTCAGGTCCCTCCCCACCCAAACCATTCTGTGATTCTATGAATTTAATGCTGCTGGTTTTCCAGGCCTTAAAAAAAAATAAGATTATTGTTGGTTCTGATGTTATTGGAGCTATGCTGTCCTCCTGGAAAGCCCTGGGGGACTGGAGGGTGTTTCTTTACAGTGTCAGGGTAAAATCCTCTCTGCTTTCAGCTGGACACATGGAAAAGTCTGGGGCTCCTGGGAAGAAAAACACAAATGCTAAATAAAGAAGCTGAAGTTTCTCTGCCGTATGTCTGGGTACTCTGTGGTGTTCCATGGGTCCTGTCTGCCAGAGCCCAGGATCAATTTTATTCCTGAATTAAGCAAGTTTTTAACATCAGGACGATTCCTGTGCTAACAGAGTGGGCAGTTCTGCCATCACACCATCTCACAGCCACAAACTGGATTTATTTTCCTCAGCAGAGGAAAACACACGTCTCATTAACTTGGGTCAGAGCTAATCCCTTCTCAACTGGCAACTTCTGTCCAGTTTGGTTTTTAATTGCAGTTTGTCAAGCTTCGGCTTTTTGTTCTTCAACTATAATTGCCACTAATGCATTTGTTTTCTAAAATACCTTTTTTTGGGGTTTTGGGTTGGGGTTTTTTTTGGCCAACATTGCTGTTGAGCAGGTCTGGGCTGATAAAAT
Source organism: Antrostomus carolinensis (assembly GCF_000700745.2). Taxonomy (NCBI): domain Eukaryota; kingdom Metazoa; phylum Chordata; class Aves; order Caprimulgiformes; family Caprimulgidae; genus Antrostomus; species Antrostomus carolinensis. The sequence goes on from NW_010329896.1 coordinate 14,624, forward strand.
CTGGTATTTCAGCTGGACTGTAGGTAGCAGAGAATTGGGTGGTGGGATGGTGCTGACCTTGCATGGGCTGTAGCTTGACATGGAGCCTCTTACCATTTTTGAGGCTAAAATACTCAGTTTAGGAAGCAAATCTGTGCTCTTTATTTTATCTTCAGGCCATCCAGTGCTTGTCCTGTGAAGCCTGGGTGAAATCCCAAATTAAGGTGATGCTCTTGGCTTTTCTAGATTCACACTAAGCCTCTGAAACTTGTGTCACACCAGGCTGGAACAGCCAAAATCTCTAGTTTTTGAGGGCTATAGATGCTATTCTCTGCCACAGGGAGGAGCAGACCCAAGGGAGCACAAGAACTTGTTTCCAGCTCACAGAAGTGTTTTATTGATGTTTTGAAGGTAGAGAACATTTGAGGAGGGTGTTTCTGCTCAGTGAGGGCTGAGCTTGACCTCAAGATGGAAGAGGAGGGATGTTGCTGAGGAGTGACCGAGCCATACTCTGGTGGCTTTTTTCTCTCCTCTGGTTTCCAGTGGTTTTTCTCACTATTTCAAGTTCAAGCGCCATCATTCTCATGTTCTCTGGAGAAGCGAGAGGCTGGTAGTGGGCAAGCAGGTGGCAATGGGAAGGACTTGGCCAGAGTGTCACTGGTTATCAGCCAGGGTCTGTGCAGATGAGTAGAAATTATTGGGGTGCTTCTTCTGGCAGAGTGGGTGAGAGCTGCTTGGAGGTGGGGCTTGGGGCTTTGTGGAGGTTGGGGACTCCATGGGCTGCTCTGGGGAGGCTGAAGTTCAGAGGACCTGACCTCCTGGGGCTGCTCAGCCAGGTTCTCTCTCATTTCTGGAGAGGATGAAGTATTGTCAGGAGTTAGTAAGTGCTGGGAGCAACTGCCTGGAGGAGGCAGGTCTATCGTGTCCATGTGGATCTGAGGAAGCAGAAGAGGATATTCAGCTGTTGTGCTGAGCTGGTGGAGTCCTGAGCTTCCTATCTACAGCTGTGACACCTTGGACCACGCTCTGGTTAGTCTTTCTAGTTAGCTGCTGGACCAATACCTTCTGTAGAGGTCCCCATCTGAGAAACATCAGGAATAAAAAAAAACCCCAACCCCCCCCGGGGCCCCCAGCGAAGCCCAGCAGCCACCGCCGTGGGGCACGTGGTGGGACAGCATATCCTTCTGCCCTCCTCTCCGTCTGTCTGTCTGTCTGTCTCACCCCATTGCTGTATGGGCGAGGCAAGGCCAGACATGACAGAACTTCCTTGCCGTGCCGCCGCTGCCTGGCCCTGCCCTGCTTGCTCACCGCCACCACCACCACCGCCGTGACAGGGGCAGGGCAGCGGTCCCCTCCCTGCCTGAATGATGTAATCTGCTCCGGGGGCCTGCTTTGCCACCCCCTGAGCAAGGGCTGCCCTCAGGTGTTGAAGGCCACCTTCAGACCCACCAACATCAGCACCAAAACGTGCTAAAGGCCACATCTCCTGAAGGAAGCCCGTGTGCTCCTGAGCAAGGAGATGGGTGTATTTTATTTATTTTCTAATTTATTTCAAGGATCAAGAGATAATGTCACTGTACTTTAAATCTAGTTACAACCACCAGATGCTCTACCCAGGACCAGTGCTGAATCGGGGAACCACCTCCACGAGGGCACGGGGAAGGTGGCTTGGTGTGCTGGCCCTAAGCTTGCCTCAGTGGCACGGGTCTGACGGAGAGACCCCAGTCCAGGCTTTATGGTGATGCCGTGTGTTTGGTGGTTCTGGTGCAGCACCATCCCTGATTTTCCACACTGAGGAAGTCCCAGGTGGCAGGATGAAGATCTGTGGCTGGACTGGAGGAGAAACTCCTCAGGCTTGAAGAGGCTGGTGGTGAGCAGGCACATGGTGGTGGTGAGCAGGAAAGCAGGTGAGCAAACAGGAGATGGCTCAAGGTGAGCTGCTTCTTGACAAACCTCAAAGGAGAAGCGAGGTCACCTGCAGAAGCAGCCCAGGACCAGGTTGCACGAGGACACTGCAGCTCAGAAGGTCCCTTGCAGAGGGAGGCCTGGGGTGCAGGGACATGCAGAAGGTTTGATGTGTCCTGCTTGCCACTGGGTAGTCCTTGTATTTATCTTGGCATTGTTTATCTCTCATGAGCCACCAAAATGAGTTGTCTCTCTCGGTTACATCAGTAGGACTCTTGCTTTGGGGCTTTCACACATCCATCACTTGCCACTGGCAACCATCAGCAAAATTCAGATTATTATGTGGATCCAGACTGTTAATTCTGCCATGGCCATGTCCTCAAGGACTCTTAAACTTCCCAACCACTGTGGTGGTCTCCTTGCTGTAGCAGCTTTCTTAGCCCTGTGATGAAGAATGAGCACAGGAGATCTTCAGAAGGACGCTTCATATGTTGCAGAGTAAAAGGCCCAGGTTCTCCAGTGAAGAAATGCTGCTTTGTTGCAATGTCTGGTGAGTGCTGCTGCTCTTCATGCCTCCCATTGCTTCCACTTCTGCTCACTCCAAAAGGTAATGTTTCTGTTCACCATGTTGATGTGAGACCTTTTCTAAACGGTGCTACTGTAGCGATGGGCAACATTTGCTCTGTGGAGAGTGGTGGGCATCAGTGAGGGTGGTGGGCATCAGTTTGTTCCAGATTTGATGTGTTGAGAAAATCAGGATCCCAGGAAGTATATTTTTGGGTGGCTTCATGTGGGCATTCATGTGGTTTCAGAGGTGATCTTGAAGGATGGTGGAGGATGACAAGGTAAGAGTAACCTAAGTAAATATCAGAAATGACTGGAGAGCTGTGTCAGTGCTTTGTTTGCAGAAGGGAAGTGAGAGGTGGGGTGATAACGATGAGATAGAAGGGATAAGATGGAGGGGACAGATATGGGTGAAGCTTCCTGATGGTGAGAACTGATCTTCCAAGAGAGGAATCAGCCAAGGACTTGGGTTGGGCAAGGTCCAAGGGAACTACTGACAACGCTGCTGGAGGAGATGAGTTTCCTGAGCAGAGGGGTATCGGCAGATAGGAAGGATGCAGCAGATGTGTTTGGGGCAAGTGATCTGCTTTAGAGCAGAAGGGATTCCATGGATGTTATTAGAGGAATAAGCAGACCCCTAAGAACTGCCAAATAGGTGGGACGACCATCAATGTTTTTTCTCTCACTTCTTAAAGAAAGATTAATAATAATAATAAAACAACCTTGGGTGCCAAAACCCAACGTGCCACCAGTGCGTTCGTGAAGCTGAGTTCCTTGTCATGAACGACATGAAGAGCCAGTGTGTGAAATGAAAAGGAATCAGCCTGTGTATAAAAGGTGGCCAACTCAATCAGCGGAGGCAGGAAGCTTGGCAAAGGGAGGTGCAAAGATGTGGTGAGTTCAGGCTGGATGTGCCCATGAGCTCACCAGGAGCTGTGGAGGAAAGCCCTCTGAGTCAGCTCCAGGTGCATGGGTGTCTGGAGACTCTTGGGCAGTGTAAGAGGCTCTGATGAGGACCCAGATGTTAATCACCCCAGATTTGTTAGCTCTGAGGTGAGCACCACTGGGTTGAGTTTCAGTCCCTCATGCAGAAGGTGACCTGAAAGGCAACTTGTGTCTTAGACTGGGGGCAAATTTGTTATGTGTCTCTGTTCCATCTAAAGGTGCTCATGGACCACTCGTGGTCACTTATGACAGGAGATGTCCCATGACAATAAGCAGGGGAGATGCAGTGAGGCAGGAGGAGGGCCCATCCTTCCTTGTGGTCCTCTGGTGGGCTGGTTTTGCAGGTCAGGTGGATGTGCTGGTGTCTCATTTCTCTTGGCATACGCAGGATTTCTGGATCTGCCTCCAGATTTCTCTCTTCCCCTGTAGAAGTGGTCATGTCCCCCTCCAAGGCAAAGAGCAAGGTGGAATTTGCCCTTCATGTCGTGTGTGGCACATTGGCTGCTGTTGAGACCAAAACACTAATGGACCTGGGGCTGTGGAGCCTGGCATCCTCATCCCAGCTCCATTGGTGGCCTCAGGTCAGCCTCTCTGTCTCCACTCCTCATCCTCTTTCTGTCATAAAAGTGGTTGTACTGGATCAGGCCAAGGACCCATCTAACCTCATTTTCAATCTCGGGAGCAAAAGGAGACAAATGTGTGTGATGATTCTTGGCTTCCACCCCATTTCTAGGTCTGGGGGTTTGCTGAACTTGATGCTTGGCTCATAAATCCTGGTAGATCTGCTTTGGAGTACATGTCCAAGCTGTCCTCGGGGTCTTTCACATGCCTAGCAGTCCTTGGCTGAGTCCTGCTAGTCACCTCTCTGGCTGGTTTGGAGCCCTGCTCTTGCAGGTTGGTTGGCTGGACCTGTGAGCAGGCAGAACCCACCCACCCTCCCCAAGCTCCCCGTGAGTTCATCGTGTTTCCTCTCGCTCCTGCAAGCCGCCTGCGTGCCCGGGCAGCCCCATTCTCCCCAGCCAGCACTGGTGCCTGGCCCATGGAGGTGGTGACAATGGGTGGGATGGAGCTGGGCGAGTGGGACAAGCAGGAGGGTTGTCCACAGGGGCTGCAAAAACATTTTATTCCCCCTCCATGAGCCAGCCCCCTGGGAGGGTGCAGGCAGGAGATCCTCAGAGTGCTGCGCCTCGTCGATGGAGCGTGTGCGGGCGCGTGTCTGCGCTCCCTGGGCTGGGCTCTCCTGGCTCAGGGTGAGTCAGCCCACAGCACACGCGCTCTTCCTGTTGGGAGTGACTCAGGTGGAGCAACCGATAAAAACCACCCGAAAGAAAAAAAAAACCCTAGGCAGGCGGTGGTGAGTCCCCGTCGCTGCCGGAGCGGGCGCCTTGTGCTCCCCAGCCAAGACATGGCTGGGTGGGTGCTGGCTCCTGCCCCTCTGCTGCCTCGTGATGTCCCTCCTGCCCGCAGCCCTCGGCACCAACAGAGGAGAAGGTGAGGCTTTGGGAAGGTCGGCTGTTCCTGCTTTCGTGCTGACGTGCAATCCTGCCGGTGGCTTTGCTCCCAGCCCTGCCCCAGTGCCCCTAACTGGGAGCCAACTGGGCGCGGCAGCACACTCCCCTCCTGCCTTTGGGGTTAAAATCAGATTTATAGGTGCTTTTCCTTACATGTCCCCTGTGGTTAAACACTCCACGAGTATTTAGACTTTGTTTTTTTACTGGTGCCCCCTTTAAATACCTAATTTATGTGCAATTACTGTATAAAGCTGTGCTGCTTGGGTGGGATTTGGATGTGAGCACGAGCATCACCCCAAGATGCTCCCAAACCATCCCCAAACCCTGGGGAAGAGCTGTAAGTTTCCAAGACCCAGTTTGCTGGAGCAACATGTGCAGTATTTGTATTTTAAGTGATTTTTGTGGAGCTTATGAGGTGCCCACAGCCCCACCTCACCTCACAGGAGATGCTGAGTCTCCCGCGGTGCACAGATCGACGGCGAGCTTTAAAAACCCAGAGGCTCCTCCAGCTCAGGCGAGGGCGACGCAGGGATATTTAGTGCCTTCAGCCCGGTGATGGTTCAATATCAGGGTTTCAGTCGCATTGGTTTGGAGTCTGGAGACGGGAACGTTTGACCCAAATTGGGTCTTTAGGTATATTTTGTAAATACTTTTTTTTGTGTACATCCCTTTTTAATTTTTTGCCTGCAGTGCTGATGTTCTGAATTACACCCCTTGGGCTTCAGCTGGTCCTTTATCAGTTTTTCTTTGTGGTGCAACATGATAGGGGCAAAAAAGAGCTGAATAAGTGAGTTTCTGTTTAAAAAAGACCTGATTTGCTTCACTTGCTCCTTGGATGATTATTACAGCAGCATTGATTCCACACAAACTTTGAAATACTGGTGCTGATTTTTTTTTGGTCCCCCCTTCCTAGCAGCACGTAGACAACTGCTGCGCTTCCACGGACTCTTGAACCTCTTTCTGTGGGTACCTAAAAGCGACAGTGGATAACTGGCCACGCTTTTACGTTGCAGGTGGCTTTCTGAGTTGGTTTGATGGCATAAATTAGTCTCTGGTGCTGTTATTCCTCCGGTCCCAGCGCTGGATGTGTTAATTAGCACGTGTAATCCTGTTTTGCTTTGCAAATGACCTGCTGGAGTCCAGTTGGGTTCACGTAGGATCTGGTTGAGCGGTGGAGGTTGGAGTGCTTGTACTCTGAGCTGCGCAGAGCCTTGCTCAAGCAAGAGTGTGTTTGCCTCAGTGGTGTGTGTCTGCACGTGGTGGGTCTCCTTGGGTTCTCCCAGGGTTTGGGGAAGAGCTGGGGTGTGGAGGTCTGAGCTCCACTGTGCCATCGAGGTGTCTAACTTGGTATGTTGGAAAGAAGACACCAAAAGGCAGTTTTTCGGCTCCCATTGTGTGGTCTTTGATGGAGCTCCAGGAGATACAGGTTTTCCTGCAGTGAGATAAGCTCTGGAGTTGGGTGATGGGAAAACCCAGGACCTGGGGATAGCAGATGGGTCATGGTCCCAAAAGCACAGAGCAGGGAATGGCTTATGTTGTCATGGAGGCTTCATTGCATGCAAAGCTCTGTTAATCCCTTGATGAAACAAGTGGTTGTTGCAGACCAGCTCGTATGTTTATCAACGTTCCTCTCATAACGAGTCCTACACTGAAACTAGGACACAGCTCTTCTAACTACTAAGAAGAAAATTAACTCTATCCTAGCAAAACCTGGACATGGGTTATCGGATCTGCTCCTTGCAGACCCAGGGCCAACCTCATTTTCTGGTTTTGTGAATTTAAGATGATGGTTTAAGAGGTCCAAAGCTGCCTGTCTCCTTCTCTGAGCTTTTCTGAGGTAGGAATTTGTCTCAGCACAGCAAACAAGTGTTTTTCATGCCTTGTTCTGCTGGGCAGCAGTTTGGGGATACGATGTCCTGCTGGATGCAAGCCTCAGACCTTCTTCATCCTGACATAGTACTTAAGAAATCCATCTGCAAAGCTTCTTTTCTGTGGAGCCTATTTTTCTCCACAGCTGCCTGAGAAATGGATGATCTCAAGGCAGACCCTCAGGGCACCTGGATACAAAAAGGATCCTGTCTTCTGTTGGTCCTCATCTCCAAGCAGCTCTGGCATGGTCCATCTCGTCAGCAACTCCAGTGCCTCACTCTTGGTAAAGATTAACCTGCCTGAGCTCTCAGGTTTCCAAAAGGAGACCAGCAATGCCGCTGAGGTGGTGGCACTAATCTCCAACAGCACCTTAAATGGCTTTGGATTAGCAAGACCTGAATCTGTGCCAGGGCTGGAGAGCTGGCTCTGAACGTGCTGCAGCCTCAGAGCAAGACCTGAGAAGGTCCCCTGGGGGAATGGTTCTCGTGCCTGTAATTTAGCAACCCAGTAAATCTTCTGGATTACGTAGACGTAGGGTGTTGCACAGGTGGAGTTTAATTTGATGATCCTTATGGATCCCTTCCAACTCGAGATATTCCAGCTTTAGTGTGGTGGGATTGACCTCAGGCAGTCCTGCTGTGAAGGTGGGTGCAAATAGCTTGAGAAAGTCCCACGCTGCTGCTTTGGGTGGGTTGTTTGTACCGTCCCTGCCCTTTGGTCACTGGTGATGTCCACTGAAGCTCTATATACTTTCTCAAACCATAAGAGGCAGGACTTCTGCACCCACAGGTCCCTTCCCAGCAGTCTGGGGTGGTAGGAGACCTTCTGCAGCTGGGTCTGGGTCTGCTGGTAGCTGTGCTGCAAGGGCAAAAAAACACATTTGGTGGAGCTGGAAAGATCTGTCTCCCTGTTTGCTGGTGCATGAGGTCATCTCTCCTCTTGGCAGCAGGCTCGGCTGCCGCTCGCTGAGTGCCTTGGTCTGGTATGTGGGTGCTGATGGGTGTGTGCTGGTGGTGGGCGGTGCCCTGGTGTTGAGCGCAGGAGGCTTCCCCTGCTCCTGGGAATCACAGATGTGGAGGACAGGGACCTTGTGTCCTCGGGCTCAGCTGTGCCAGAAGAGCGCTGGGAAGGAGGAGCTTCCACCTCTACCAAGTACAACCCCCTGTCCACATCCACGCTGTGGGTTTCTGCTTGCTCTTGGATTTCCTCCACCTCCCCATGCTGTCAGAGGTGACCTGAGCTGGGTATGGACAACTGGAGACTGCTGATCGTGTCCCAAGGAGGTCAGCAGTTAGCAGTTTTTCAGAGGGAGGTTGAGGAACCCATGGCAGCATCGGGCTGGTCTGGAGCAGCTCGTCAGCAGGCTCTGCACCCCTGGGGGGGTCCTGCTTTTTCCCTCAGGTCTTGTCTTTGCCAACCATTCTCTCAACTCCATCTGCTCTCCTCCGTGGTGCTGAGGGACTTGTCGGAAATAAAGGTCCTCAGGCTTAAACACTATAGTACTGGCCACTGAGGGCTTGAGAAGTAGATGAGAGGTGGCTTGGAGAGAACACCTGGGCAAGGCAATGAAGAAGAGTGCTGGAGCAGGGATGTCTGGGGAGATATCTGCCAGTCTGCTCTCTGCAGGTCCCATCTTTCCTGATGATCGCGGGAAGCAATATCTCATGCCTGTCCTTGCTGGCATCCGTCATGCAGAGACGTGGGCAGCTGCAGCTTTTCTGGCTGGAGAAGGTGGGGTGAGATGACCTGTGTAATCCTGCCAAAACCTTTTTGGTTTTTTCCAATCTATCTCTTGGCTGACATGCTTCTACTGAGCACCTCTGCTCACCCACCACTCCTCATCACCCCTGTGTTTGGCCAGGAGGACACTTGCATCACAGACCTAGATAGGGGGACCTGATGGAAGTTAGTTAACATTTTCCTTCTGGGCTTGTTCCTGGTCAGAGGCCAGGTGAAGCCAAGCCTCACCTCAGGGATCTTTCCCTTTTCCATGAAGTCACCAGTAAGTTCTCCATGCTTTTATCAGGACAAGGTTTGGGGTTTTGTTTACCAGCTCTGCTTACTCAAAGACCTTGTTTGTGCCTCTGAAAGGAAGGAGAACATCCCTGGCCATGCTGCGCTGTGGAGTGGAGCTGCTTGGCTTGAGGAGCTTGTCCATCCTGAGCTGTGATGACAGGGAAACCAGGCATCGTTCCAAAGCATGGGGATGTGGAGCACAGCATGGGCATTGGTGGCACCTGGGTGGCTGATGGATGCAGATGTGTGTGGACGAGCACAGAGATGCGGGGCTGGGGCTCATTCTTAGCAATGCAAGAAGGGGAGGTTTGCATCTCCTGGGCTTGTTCCTTGGGCATCAGGGTGGGTTTATGGCTCTGTAGCTCATGCCTTTATCTCTAAGCATCACTTGAGATGTCTCTCTCTCTCTCCTCTCCCCAGTCTGTGACTGCAATGGGATGTCCAGGCAGTGCATCTTCGACTGGCACCTCCTGAGGGAGACGGGGAACGGGTACCGCTGCCTCAACTGCCTGGGTAACACGGAGGGCGCCCGCTGCGAGCGCTGCAAGGAGGGCTTCTTCCGACAGCGGG
>NW_010329897.1:0-54040 GCF_000700745.2 Antrostomus carolinensis
GGGCGGGAGTGGTCTGAGGCGCCGGGGCAGGGCAGATGTCGGTATCCCTCCGCGCAGGGTTTATTTACGGATCGCTGTCAGCGCGTCATCTGATTTATAGCCCTTTGCACGGAGGGGAGAGGAAAAAGGGAAAAGAACGGCACATAAGCACTCCTAACTTGCCTCTTTCATCGAGAGGCTTCTGAACGCGACAGGAACTTTATCACTTTGCAATTTAACGTTGCGTATTCCTGTATTCCTCCACTCAGCCGCGCAGACTGTATGTCCCATTTCCCCTTCTTCATCATTTATTGAAAAATAAAGAAAAATGCTTACTCTTCTTTTTTTTTTAACGCTCAACGACTGATACATTTAACAGCTTCTTTTAAACGTTCCCATTCAGCCACAGCAGAGCATTCCTTAAAAGGCACAATTCTGCACAGCACTGGTTCACAGTGCCACTGCCACTCGGACAGTCCTGAGCAATGCTCCAGCCCAGCTGAGCTCCCTCAACCTGACAGATTTCTTCAAGATTGACTCCAAAAGTACCAAAATCAGAGCCAGGGATTTTGTGTAAAAACAAGCTGGGCTTTACAGTTCTCATTGGGATAATTTTTTCCAAAGGCTAAATGTGTACCACTTACCATACATTTTGCCTTCATCTGATAAGATGATTTTCCTCCTCCCACATGGTGGATAGATAGCTAGAGCCTCCTGAAAGCTCTGTTCAATGTCAGGGCTCCAGACACCTTCTGCATCATTGTCAATAGGTTTATCTGCAGAATCACTCATTCTTTCAATATCTTCGGCAGGACTCTCGCTGCCGCTCCAGCTGCTGGGCTCAATGGTGATGGCTGGGGTCTCCAAGCCTAAGCTTGGAGTCTTAAAGGAAATAAACCTACAAAACAAACAAAAAACAACCCCAAAAGGCATTAAAGACATGGAATTTCAGGCAAACATTTCTGTCTACTTCTGATACTAAGTTAACAGCAGCTGAGCAGTAACATGAGCATGGGGAGCACCCAGGGAAAGTAAAAAATGAATAACCGTTCTACATCAAATCAGCAGAGGTGGAGCAATAAGGCTGTCAGAAGGGGAACTCTTTACCACATTTTCTGTTGCAATTACATGAAGGCATAGAGCATCAGGTTATTTTTCACAGATAATCAAAGCGGCTCTTAATACTGGGGAAAACTCTGCAGCACATGACACATTTCATCTGGCTGAGGACTGGCACCCTTAAAATAACGAGCCAGATCCTCAGGCGGGGGTAAACCAGCATACTTCCACTGGCTGGAAGGGAAGCACACCAATTTATGCCACAGCAACCACCAGCCTAAAACCACTTGCACTTAAAAACACAAGCAAAAACTATTGTTCACATTCATCTGGATGTCAGTGGAGTAAATGGAATTACACTAGCAATGACACAGCTCAATGTGATTAACTAGACAAGGCTGTAATTTTCAGATCTTACTCAAATAAATAATACAATCAGAATCTGAGCTACATACAGAAATCTTTAAAATTATAACACCAGAGAAAGGAATTACAAGAAAAGATATGTACTTTGCCTGTTTTAAAAGGTCTCTGTCACAGAACCATAGCAGAACAAAAATTACAAGCTTCAAGTTGCTGAATCAATTTAATAAGAAATAATTTAATATAGCTGCACCTGCTCACACCACCAGAGCTGCAGATCTGTCAGTGTTCCTTTTATATTTTTGAGAGAAATACAACTCTGCTATAAAGACTTGCTCCAGGCAAAAAAGCTGCTATACCAGACCAGATTCACCTCTGGTGTAATTCTTCGGGAAGTCAGTGAAATAACACCGGGAACAGATTTGGCTCAACATGTCTAGGCATAATGCAGTTTTATTTTGAAAAACAAAGAAGTTTGGTGACTCTAACTGATCTAAGAGGATGGGAGTGTTCAAACATGCATGCATGAGCGGCACATGCACTGAAAAATCCAGTTAGTTCACTAAACACTCAAAAAACCCTAAACAATAATATTTTTATTCTGCTGGGGGAGATGAGACTAAGCCCTTTCTGTACACAGAAGAGGGAGGTTTCCCCTTCTGCACACCTCCATCCTCAGGCTGATACATGTCTCCGTGGGGTCTCAGCACATCGTAAAATAACAGGTGAAAAGTGGCAGAATCACATTCACCCCATGGAGAGAGAAGGGGAGGCTGTACATCAGAGGCCATGACAGCTCTGACAACGCCTTTGGGCTGGAGAACTCCCCGAAAGAAGAAATATTTACAGCAGCCCTCACCTGAACTAACCAATCAACCAATTGCTAGAGATAACCAAAACCTGATAGTCCGGTCCCTTGGAGGCTATAGTGCCTTGTAAAAAAACAGAGCTGAAACTGGGTAAACTGGGAGTAGTCTCTCAGGCTCACTAACCGGTTACCAGTCTGACTTCCAAAGCATGGGATATTTCCACTTCTCCAGGCTCTAACAGGAGGGATTGGTACATGCAGAATGGACTCCCAAAAACTTTATTTTCCTTACTTGCATGTCTGTTTCTACAGAGGGGCATTTCTTAACTTCACATTGGTTTGAACATTTCAGCACAGCCTATGACAATGTTAGTGCCTGCCAGTAATCTCAAGGTTAATCAGTGTCTCAAACACCTTTTAATAACTGATAATGAGGGAGCAGATGGATTCACAGGGAACCATACACAAATGATAAGTGGGTGGGAAATCTGACCAAATATACTCTTATTGTCTGGGAAATCCAAAATGTACAAAATTTTTCAAGTCTTGTCACAAAGAGGGACACATAAACCTTTGTAAAATAGTGAAAAAACGTCCTTCATAATTCTCAGAAGGCTGAAGGGTTGATTCAACCCTTGCAAGATTTGAACCTTGTACTCAAGGTTTAGCCAAAACATAAGCACAGCAATACTGGGAAAGAACTCACAAAACCAATCACATCCACTTAAGCCTTCAAATACAGGGGGAATTTTAGGTAACCTAGAGGTAATTGAATGTTGACTGTGATAATTAGAGGGGTTTCAGTTTTACTGCCACAGTGCAGGGAAAAATGGCTACTGGAGATTTTATTGGCCTCACATGATTGAGACCACGGTTTAGCATTTCAACAGAGGACAGCAGTGAGTGGAACTGTTTACTGGGACAGTTCTTCAAAGGTGATTCAGGGAGGAAATCCTTCCCCTCCCCGATCTCAGGCACGACAGCATGCAACACACAGCACAGCCACGGGCATCTTTCGCTCAGCCCAACCGCCCTCTGCTTACAAAATCTGCCACAGTCATAGCCTCAAGTCTTATTATCGTCCTATAAACCAGCCCTTGTTATTACATTATGCTGAAATAATAATTAAAATGCACACAAGGAAAACAGAGAGGCTCTAAAGTAATTAATGTTACTTGATATTCATGTTAGATCTTGCATTGTGTTTACTGGTGAATTTTCACTAATGTGCAATCTCCCTTCCCATTCCTTTTTACCTATTTGGATATCATCTTGAGGCATTAGTAGCTACTATTCCAGCCTCTAAAATGTAAGGCAACCAAGTGTTTCTTCCAGAACATCTGTATAATAGGGGCGGGGAGCAACCTGCTGGAAAAAAAACCCTCTCGTAATAAAGGTTGCTTTTAGTGATTTCCATTTTGGTGAATGCTGACACTGCAGATCAAGCTAGAAGACCTAGGAGCAAAAAAACCTTGTATTACAACCACTAAATGGCTCTCTCTTATTTCAGGAAAATAATGAGCTACTCAGTTAATCACTTCCAGCTCAGCTCTACATATCAAAAGGCAATTCCACCTCCTTCTTAGCTTGAATTCTAAAGACCCAACTGTGATGAAAAATTTCAGACATGTTATGCTGGAGTTCAATGTGATTATCAAAAATAATACAAGCTGTCAACAGATGAGCTTTGTTGCACATTTCTAATGAGCTATCTTATGTGAAAAATGCGGATCTACAGTCCAATTTAAATGTATAAAAAATTAAAAATAAAAATTAAAAAAGCAACCTTTCCAAAGCAAACTCCAAATCTTACAATACCAACTTTTACTGGAGGAACACTTAATCTCCTGGAGGCAATTAACCCCCATCACACACACCCCCATTCCACCCCCCCCAAAAAAAAAGCAGAGCTTGCACACATGACATCGAGTTGGAGAGTTCTGTATTTAATTTGATCATGTTAACTTTTAGAGAACCAATTTCATGCTTGTACTTTCTGTGAACACAATTAAAGTACCTCAACACTACCCAGAAAACCAACCAAAAAAGCCCCAAAACCAAACCCAGACTTTGGCTAACCATTTTGTGCTTTCTGACTGCTCAAAGCACACTGCTGCAGTTTAAGAGGTCTCTCTTCAGGCTTTCCCTTTTAACATCAGTGTCTCTCTTACCTATTTCAGGACAGCTTCCCCTGTGCATGAAGCTCTTTTAGTTGCAAACCTGAATGCATCTTTCTTGCAATTACTTTCTACTCTCTCCTGATATGTAATTTCTAAGTATATCTGGTTTTCTCATGTAGTTAAGACACTTTTTCTGTGCATGACGGAGGTACATTCCCCCATCAAGTAATGCAATGTTACATTTAGCAACAGAGAATCTATTAAGGACAATACTGGATTTTATAGCAAATCCATTCAATAGAGCTCCATGAGGTACAAAATATGTCTTACTTTCATTATGTTCACTTCGTAGAGTAACTTGAACAGTTATTTTAAAAACTCAGAGAAACAGGAATAGCTATTGTCAGAGCTGATCAAACCAATGAATTTAACTAAAACCAAATGGTAGTCTGCAACATCTTATCAAGGGAATGATTTCTTTGCTTGCATAAAACAGTCTCTTATGCCTTCACTTTATGAGCAATGCAAACCTGGACTTGCCCAGAAAGTTGCTGCTCACAGATCAACAACTGAGATCAATAGCTCTTCACAGGAGTGTAGGACAAGTGCAGATTTAAGGCCTTGATATGTTTCATATCCTTCAATACTTGCACAGTGAACTAACATGGAAACATTGTCTTTCAAGAGTCATCAGAGCTGAATCTTATTTTACAACATCCTGCAAAAGTTAAACCATTTTCGCTGTTCAATTAATTTACTTTCTGAATTTCAGTGTACAGGTGCTGAATGGTGCCTTCACTGAGGCATCACTTGTGTCTATGCATAACCACTTGAAGAGGATTAATACTCTGTAGGTATTGGTGCAGGAACACGAGAAAGACTAAAAATGTGCGTTGATTCTGAGATGTCTGAGAAAAAACAATCATGTCTCCCCAGTCTTCTAAATTCTGTCTCCTTGAAGGGGATCAAGTGCAGATATCTTGAGATAACATGCAATGGCACCTGCAAGACTTTGCAGGTGAGAAAGCACCAGTGTAGTTATCCACACTGATTTTCTGGCTATGAATGGCTGCAGAAGGCTACCAAATAATTCGCACAACCAGTCCAATATTTCTAAAACAGGTCTTTCAGAAAAATCTTAATTCTGGAGGTAAAGATTTTGAGTGTTGAAATGATAAATTACACTTTTAAGAATACATTTTATTTTTAGTTTTTGAATCACATCATCTTAGCTTCAGTTATATAAAAACAATGGGACCAGGAATCCAACAAGCTTTTTATAAACATCAAGACAATAATGAGCAGATGAGAGTAAAAACCAACTAATTCTAAATTTGCAGATGGCAAATTTTCTCTCAAGGCTTGAAAAGTTACAGGCCCATGGGATTTTCCTTCTGCTTTGTTCAGCAGTGCAAATCCACAGCTGGAGCACTGAAGCATCAGGAAAGAACTGCTGGAGAGAATCCAGAGGAAGAAAGTTATCAGATCTAGAAAACATGACCTACCAGGAAAGGAATTAGGTTTGTTTAAATTTAGAGAAGACTGATGTGAGGAGATAACCACTTTCAAATAAGGAAAAGGTAACAGCAAAGCAGAGAAGCAGCTCTTGGGCATTTCTACCAAGGACAGGACAAGAAGCACAGAACTTAAATGGCAGCAAGAAAACTGCAGGTTGGGCATTTGGAAGACCATTCTGATCCTACAAACGGTCACACACCAGAACTGATCCATTTAGGGTACTGAGGAACTGCTGGGGGCAGAGGTGTTGTTAAGAACAGGTGACACAAATGTTTCTCAGGAATGATGCAGCCATGCTTAGCCCTGTCTGAGGTAGAGGAATGAACTAGATGGTGCCATGAACCACAGCAGCCAAGACAGAATGTAAAATGCCCCAACAGAGTTAAACCTGCAGTGGGAACACATCCTCGACTAGCCACGGGGAAACCCAAATGCCCAAGATGCTTCACAGATATCCTAGTGACCAGACAGCTTTGTCACTTGCAGGGCAGACATCTAGGGGAAGCCAGGCTTCCTACCGCTGATGCCCATGGAGCTACATGCTCCTTTGCTCTGCATGGTGTCCTTGCATAGCTGCTGGACAGTCTGCTGCGTGAACATCAATGGGAAAAGCCACCTGTGAAGTAGCTCATCAAGACAGGCAGGATGGGGAGGAAGAGCAAACCATCAGGCTAGGGAGAAGAGGGCTGCTTCTCCTGCTGGTGCTGTCCATGGAAGTTTTGGAAGATGAGTCTGCCTCATCCCCAGACACCCTGTTCTCCTTCCAGATACCTGTTGAATTGCCCAACACCCCATATCACATCCGGATTTCTCAAGTTCTTTCTGCACCAATTACAGCAAATATGGAATCAGTGGAAAGCTTGAATTTTACCAGGATTTTATGCTTTCCCCAACAGAAAGTCAGTCTATTTCCCAGCTACAATAAAAACAGTGCTGCTATTGCTATCAGTACAGAATCCTTCTGCAGGTCTCCATGATGGGTCGATTTACTCCTGGAGGAGGAGATCAGCAGGAGAGGCATGGCACCTCCAAGAAAACTGCTTCTGACTCTCCTTAACAAAACACCCCTAGAAAAAATTCCAGACAGGAGCCTTCTCCCAGTCTAAAGCAGCATGTGGCATTGCTAAGTATTAAAAGTGGAGCTTTTGTTAAACTTCATTTTTTCCAATTAAAAACAAGCTAAAGTTTCTACTTTGCCAGTAGAATTATCTTTGCACTGTTAATGCAAATCAAGCAATATGCTCAAGCCCTTAAAAAAAAAAATACTTTTTTATTTAAAAACAAATTCATACTCTAGATTCTGCAGCTCTAATGTGTAAGTGCGTATGAATTTTTCTGATTCTTTAGGGTCTTCAAATGGCATTACTTTCAGTAAAACACTTTATAAATATTCAAGCCATTTTATATATAATTTAGTTTTATGAAGAAAGGATATAACACAGTACAAAGAACAAAAAATACATTTACAGAGCATCCAATGGCAAAATCATTAGCTTAAAATTACTTTATATTGTATTTTTGTTACAAGGTCTACTTATCAGCAATTATTCCCTCTAAGAAGAAAGAGCACCAGGAGAGAGAAGCAGCCCATTTCTAGGATAAAGTATTCCTTTAAAATTCAGCCAAACCAATTCGGACATTTACTTTTGCCAATGAAATTAAATAAAAAAGAGTTTTTCTCACACTGCATGAACACTTCAGGGAGAAATTCTGATGCTGTGCCTTTTTGGTGATCAAATAGTTGCATGTAATGATGCTTCCATATACTTCCTATGATTCATACAAAGTAGTTCTGGTCTCCTGGGATTAGAGTTACCATTTGTCACTTGGGATTCAACCTATTACACGAACTGCAAGCTACCTACTTCAGATTTGTCTTTGGGATCTGTGGAGGAATAACATGATCAGTTCATCTACAGCTACAGAGCACCTGGGAACAGCAACACAATGTTTTTTTCTGAAGCAAGTGCATTATGCAGTGAGTGAATTCAGGCTGTACTTTCTTCCCCTCAACTACGGCACTCAGGGTATGCATAAAAGTAGCAGCAAGACAGACAGTGCTATGCCACTGTATAAAATACCAAAACCATCAGTAAAGTCATAGTTTCCTTCAAATATAACTCTGTATTCTGCTCATCTGAGAAGATTTACATGTGTATTTTCATGAACTGTGAGGAAACTTACTGAACAAAGAATTACTTAGACCTGCAAGAGTAGGCAGCATACAGGCCTAAATGTGAAATTAGGATTATATGAACTATTTCTAAAAAGAAACAATGCATTCTCATTGAATTGCTCATTCTTTGCTTATAGAAACAGATTACTCAGCAAAGAGTGGGCTGATGTTAATATATGGGAATTCTTCCCTTTCAAGCAGCTTTCGTCTGTGTTCTTATGCAACTGAAAAGAGTATTTTGTACCACTCTGAGGGCCTATTTTTTTTCCAAAAACTGCTTTTATTGATATATAATTATTGTTGTAAGGATGCTGAGTCATTTACTCCAACCCAATTTTCTTTTCCATTAGTTTTAATTTCATACAATTAATAAAATGGTTCATCTTCTCAGTGGGAAAACAACTGAATTCCGACTGTGACTACATCACACTCGCAGGCTCCATCGGCTTTGTGCTGGCTCACCAGGATGCCTTCTGCAAGCAGCTACAGCTTCAAACCATCCACAACATCTAGCTAGTGCCCAGCAATCCAGCATGCAAAGTGCTTTGTAAGGGACTACACATTACTTGTGGTCCACGGTCTGCCCTTAGCACCAGGTAGGTGAATCTTAACATAGCAGTTGTGAATTCTTTCCCCATTACAGTCACAGCTGTTTAAGAAACAATTCCTTCCTCACATTTATCCTAGGTGCTAGTGCTCATTTACACCCAGCTGGTTTCAATTATAAGGGTGTTCCTAGGATGTAACCCAGCTCAAATACTGCATTGTGGTGGTAACCAACAAAGATTATTCAAAATACCACTTGGCACTCAGTGGAATGAAGAATAGTGAACGTCATGTCTGACTTGCTTTTGCTAATTATCAACATGAAGCAAAAGAAAGGATAAAATATTTACCAGCTCTCAGAAGGAGAAGCCATTCTTCCTGCAGCTGCAGGAGGTGACTGTGCAACAACCCAGCTGCTGCGCTCTGCAGCGGGAGCCGATCCTGCCCCTGCCATACCCCAACAGGGATGGCTTGTGAGTGGCAACAGCAACATCTATTACCAGTGTAAGACTGTGGCGTGCTTGCCCCAGCTGTATTCCAGCTGTGACTTTTCTTTGGCAAGAACTGCTATATTGTGAAGTGGGGATTATTAATATTTCACCCATTCGCTGGTTATTATTCGCTTTTAGAAAATGTGGGTGAGGGGGTTGTGCCCACACCCCAGGACTCTGTTCCAAGGGCAGGCAGGTGAAATGGCTGTAAAAATCACTCCCCAGCCCCAAGATCCATAAGTAGAGGCCACAGTGTAGTCCCTCAGGGCAATGTCTGTGGCCACTGCTTTGCTTGGTGCATGTTTATGGAGCAGTTTGGCAGTAATTCATTCTGCTGCCAACACAAGTAAACAGAAAATAAAAACTAGCATATGTAGCTATCAGGACAATGTTGGTTTTTTTTTTTTTACTTACAAGACTGGAAAAAGGGACAAAAAAATAGATTACATCTAACACTATTCGTTGAATGCCTTAAGTTCAATCACCAGTGGAGGCTGAGGCAGGGGTTCAGTCTGCAGAGAGGCTCTGTGCCTTTCCTGTGACTCCACAAATTATGAATTACAGTATAAAAGCCCAAAGAAAACAGACACTGGCCCTCCTTTAGCTCCAGTGGTGTTCATCTCTCCCTATCCCTCCACACACTTCCCTCTGGCATCTGGACCTGGATACAGACACAAACACCCGGAACGCCTTCGGAGCTAACCATCTTGTGCATCTCATGGTGCCTTTGTCACTGTGTCAGTCCCATCTACCTGGGAGTACGTGAATGACATAAACACAGTTCATGGTTTTCATACATGCAAACAATCTCTTCTTTGTAGTTTGTTGTAACTGTCTTTCCACAGTATCCCAGAGCATGACTAGTTATTTTTTACCCCCAAAGCCAAACTGGAACTATTAGTGCACATACCAAGTCTTACAAATATTAGAATTAGGCATGCCCTTGATCTCTGGTGAGTTACTAGCTTCCTGCTGGGACCACATATGATCCATTGCTCACACATATGACGGACATGGCAGCAAGTTGTTCTGTCTAGATGTAGCTCTGAAACTGTTTGTTCCCCCGATTCCCTAAGCCTCCCCAATTTTTTTAGAGTTCCCATGTCACACAGGCCTTTGCAAAACCAGATACAACCCTTCGCGTTCATAGCACTCTTATTTTATTCCTGGCCTATAACTAACTGATTTTCTACTCCAATATTAGATTTTCCCCTTTTTTTTCATTAACTTGTTTTCAGGATGAAAGTTTTTTTTCCACAATGGCTGCAAAAACATGAGTGTTCACTCTAACAGCTCTGAGTGAGGTGGGAAAAGGGACAGAAAACCACCTGCTTGAATGACTTTATGTGAGTTCAGTCAGGAAAGGGAAAACCAATACTATTTGAAGGGTGGTCCAACGTCTGACTGGTTCTTATGTAACATAAAACTTTAGTCTATATAAAAAATATTTTATATAATGATTTAAGTATTCTGTTTAAAAGGTACAAAAAAGGCACAGTAAAGTAAAAGGTTCATTCATTTACTCAGGTGCATTGGTTTACACAGGAAATAGCCACAAGATTAACCCTTTCCTTATACCAAGCTGAAGAAGGACTCTTCTTTTATGAACCAGGAGAAAGGCAAGTTTTGGACTAACAACTTCAACATTCAGTTGGCCGAAGTCAGTGCTGGCAACTGTTATCCCTCAAGTCCACTTCTCTGCTTTGTAGATAAGTGCATACACACACACACACACACACGTGTTTTCTCAAACATTCATTGAAAGAGCTAAATTTTAGCTAAAATTAATTTTACAAATTTAGAAAATCTGCCAACACTATCTATAAGCTCTATCACTCTAAAGCTACTACAGAAGGTTGGGTTGTGAATGCCTCATGCTCACCTGAATGTGTTGATCTAGTAGCAGCCAGAACCAAGAGAAAACAGTTTTATTCTGCTTTATTCTTTATTCTACTTGAGCTGCCACCCCAGGCTCTGATTTTGCCAACACAGAGCCATTTTATACATATGAATAATCACTCCAGGTTTAATGAAGCTCCTCACATCTCCATTAGCAATTGTTTTGGCTGGAATAGGGCCCTGCCTATCAGCCCCGGAGGAGCCTGGAAACAGAGGAGTGATAATACCAGGAGGCTCAATTTGGGAAAGGCTGTGGTTTTCTGGTGATAGGACACAGAATCGCAAGACAAAAAAAAAGGAAGGGTCAAATCAGAGCACGATAGCCCTTAGCAGGGCTGGGATTAAATCCCCGGTTTCTGGCCTTGTTCTCACCAACTCTAAACAGAAAGAGATTTCCAAAACCAGCATGTGAGATCAGATAAGACTTGGGGTCGATGTCATCTAGTCACAACATGTCTAGTGGCTTTGTCTTCATCACAAGCCAACACTGGAAACCCCACCTTGTGTTTTTATGTATAGACAAAAATCAAAGCAACAATTTTGTTTGTAAGTGCAGTAGCTGTCAAATAAAAATATGTTAACTCTTTTTGTTTTCCAACTGCTAGCAGTAGTGTTATGGGCAAATTACCTGCCAAATTAAATTTTAAGTCTGAGTTGTTTATCTGTTTAGTGCAAAGGAAGCCTCCCATGTAAGGAAATGACCATGACTAATACGGCGCCTCTACTATCAAAAATCTTCCATCTCACACTTGCCTCCAACACCTATCCTTCCATAGGTGGTGAATGCATTGGCATGGGCCAGTATGACTGTCTCATATAGATAATGATAGATCTATAGCTTCCATTTTGTCCATAATGGAAAATTTATTTCTGACATCTCAAGATTCTCCTGAGAAGTAAGGATGCTGCTTTTATGCAGCTGGACTTGCATCTTCTACAAGGGAGTAGAAAACACTCTCCTGTTGAGATACTGAAACAATCCCAAACTGTGGCAATCTTTAATTGCTAGACATAAGTAAAACCTACAATGACTCGCTACAGCATTTTCAAAACTCTATATAATAGTTATGTAGTTATTCTGCACTTCTCTTGTAGTTATCGCCTGTTGAGGAAGCAATTTCTGTCTTAAGCTCTGACTTATGTTTCCAGTCTATTTCAACTCCTTGTTCACCGTAGTTTAATCCTGCTTCAGGAGGTGTCAAAAATAACTTTGCTGGCAACCATTGGGATTGTGAATTCACTGGACGCCGGCAGAGTTAAAGAAGAGATGGCAGCAGAAAACCAAACATATATGAAAACCCAAACAGCAAGTACAAGCCTAGGCACTAATCCTCATAATTCTACTGGACTTTAAAAATCTTTAACAGAAATACCAATTTCACAGCGCCCTGTCATTTCTGCCACAGCACCCCTTCCTCCTCTCCGCTCACTGTTCACAGTTTCACGGGCAATCATCACCTGCCTCTCACTCTGCCTGAAGAACTGCTTGCCTGTCCAAGACCTCGTTTCTTATTTCCAGTTCCATCAGTAGTGCCTCTCACGAGCTGCCCTGCTAAAGGTATGCATGCCTTCCAGTGAGGCAGAGACCGTAACATCAGGAGCTCCCTGAGCTGGCTGGGTGTGTAGGAGCAGGGTGGTTTCATGTTGTTAGCAAAGACTTCAAATTTCACAATTTAATTCACCACCACCAAACACTATCAAAACCCTGCACTTTTTTTCTTTTTAAATTCAAGATTGTAGGCCCTCCAGTCCTTGAAGGGTAGACCTCTTTTTAAGTTAGAACAATTTCTGGACTTGCATGGTAAGCAAATGTCAAAATGACAAGTCTCTGAGAGATCTGACTATCAATCTTGAACAATCTAGTGGTGTTTCTAGTGAATCTAACAGTTTAAGAAAAGGACGAAAATGCCCTTGAGTCTTCTCCTACTTAGCCACTGACTTGCTACTTGATTCTTTAAACCTTCCAGTGCTTTACCATTGCCATATCCTCTTTGCTGAGGAGCTCAGTCTGGCTGTGATCCAGTGCCTTCAAAACCAAGCAGGCCTTTTTTTACTTAATGCCAGTAAAATGCTTGGAAATCCTAGGCAAATGCATTTCATTTGAGTATTTTTGTTATTATTATTTAATGAATATGAAGGAGAGAGTGACCCATGCAAAAAAGAATGACCCAGAAAGAGAATGAGCCAGGAAATGACCCAGAGAAAAGAAAGTATTTTGGCTTTCTTCCTCAGACTAGCAGTTGGTTTCCTCAAACGACATTTTTTTTTAAATTTTATTTGAAAGTATAAAAAAAAATGCTGATGAACATTACAACAGAAGTAAGCTTGGCTCTTGGTAGAGAAACATTATGACTTAGAGCCAAGGACATTTATTTTTCACATTTGAATTATTTTTTTAACAGCATTTCCCGGCTCAATGTCACTGCACCACATATAGATATGACAGCAGATAAGTATGAGATTTTAGATCAACAAGAATGTTGCTTTTACAGTGAATACATTTGTAGTCAGAGCTCAAAAGTGGTTTTATTTCTGCTATGCATGGAAGATGTTGTATTACATGCTGTTTTACTAATACACTTTTCTTTTTAAAATGGAATGTAATTCATATTCTCTGACACTGCAGCTGCAATTTGATAGTTGGATTTACTAACCATGTGGATTTACTGTAACAAACTCTTCAATTTTCTTTCCCTTTCTAGCTCACCTTTCTGCCACCTTGATTTATTTCTGTTTCATAGCTGCACCTACCAAATGATTCTTACTCTCACTCCACATTTTTCCACCTCTTCTTGCAGCTGATCCAAACTAAAACATGATTTTTCCGGGAATGTGAAATTAAAGAATTCTCATAGCAAGAATACAACACCCAGAACTGAAGGGAACAATTTACAGGGGCGGGGCGGGGGAGCGGTTATTACCTTAAAGCTAGAGGTTCAAATTTAGAAAAGTTTACAAATTCTCAGTTTAGATTCTACCATCAGTAGTCACTACAGCACACCAATAACTCTCCCATTCTACGGAATTCATCCACCTCCAGTATTTACAGCACTAAACACCATAAGTACTAATTAGTCGAGTTACTTAAATATAGTTACAAGCCCCAAATATCCTGCTCTCAAAATCAGTATTGCTGCTATTAAAACTGGTACCAGAAAAGCTTAGTAGCACAAATATGATTCAAAATACAAATCAAAACCAGATCAAAATAAGCAGAGAAAAAGTGAACACTGAGGACCAACAAAATGAAATTAATAGGTAAAATAATGAAGAAAAGGGAGTCTTCTCTCAGCTCCTTTCCACAGCAGTACAGATGTGAAGGAGACCTGGGTGCAGGCACAGGGCATGCTTGAACTCTGTGGGCTTGTTCAGCCCTGTGCCCCATCCAGCAGAGAGCTTCCTCTCCGTAGTGTTAAACAGGGATTCAAAAAGGCAGAGCCTAGGATGAAATTGTAGCCCTGTGTTTACATATTAATTACTGAAAAGTTACTTAACCTTGAGCCATATCCTAATGTAACGGGCCTGGGCATTCTTAAGTCTCTCAGAAAGGGAGCTGAAGGCAAACTGTCTAGCTTGTCTTTAGCTCTGAGTAGCCCTGCCCCTGGGTCTTTCTTTATAGGTACAGACACTACTCATCTAAGGCAGGCTCTGACAGACCAGTAAAATGTGCAAATTCCAATTACAGGGACTCTGCACTTCCAGTGCAGCCCAGCTGCCAACCACGCAGAGATCTGCACTGATAACAATTATACTTAAAAGCGTCACTACACGTTTGAATGCATTTACACATTCTCCTTTTACTCTTTATTTATTATTAATGGCAACTCAACTAATATCAAGACCCCAGTGTGTTTGGCACTGTAGGTGTACAGAAGGACAGCAAGTTCCTGCTCTGAGGAGTTTACAGCCTAATTATAAATGACATCAGATAGAGGGTGAACATTATGAGCTGTTCTGCTTTTCATCAGGAAATTTAACTCAGGTAACAATTTTTAACCAAATAGAACCAATTACGCATAAATCATGTAGCACAGGCTAGGCTGCAGGCCTGTCCTAGCGAATCTTATACACTATGCTGATAGTGGCCACTTCCAAGACAGATAACCAGGTCCCAGAAAATTCAGGGCTTTACAGGTGATCACCTGCATGGAGATTTTGCAGGAAGCAAAAGGGAAATTCAGCTTCGTTCAAGTGACACTCACACTTACACATAAGCATGTATTTGACTCCGTGTTTATTCACAAAGAACTCAATATGTAAGCTCAACACAAGCATCTGATGGCATTTTGCACTTCCTCACATTTTCAGGTGTCATTATTAAGTCCAAAATAAATTAGCTGCCTATGCAACTTCATATTAATCCACAAAAGTTACAGGTGACTGTTCTAGATCTCCACAAAAAAGGATTTTGAAGCTCTAACTGAAAGTTTGTCCACCTGAGGACTATACTGACCATGCACCAGGAAGCTGTGGCCTCATCTGTTTTATACACATTGAAACATTGCACCCATCCCTGCAGTGGCAGCAATAGTCTGCAGACCCATGAGAGACACCAGGCTCTGTGCAGCTGGGTACAATCTGCACGCTGCCATTTGAGGACCCCCTCTCAGCAGCCATCATGTAGGAAAGCACTGGGGACTGGGCTGGAGAGAACAACAGTATGTGGGGAAACAGCTCCTGTGGAAAGTCCAAAAATTCAGGAACAGGCTACTACAACACGGAGAGGCCCTTAAGGCTGTATCTTCAGAAGTGGGCCCAAGTGAGCAAGGACCCTTGTATCTCCTAGACTGCAGCTGAACCTTGCTTCCTATGTGGCAAACACAGCTCTCATCTCACTGAGATGACTGGAGCAGGATGTCTGCCTTCAGCCCTCTTGGAGGCTGTACCTCAGTACTGAAGAGCACCAGAGACTTACGAGCTGTCCTTTATGTATAAAAGATTAATGTCATGCTGAGACTTCACCTGCTACATTTCCTACTGCTTTACAAGAAGATTTGGACTTTGACTCTGCAGACTGTCCTGTAGGACCAGAGGCTTGCTAAGCCCTTCCCAGTGCCCTAGGAAGGCCTCTCGCACAGAACCTCGTGCTCCCCCTTGTTTGCAAACAACAACCAACCCGCGAGTGCAGGAGGTGCCAAGCACCGCATGTTCCACTGAAGCCAACTGGTATCACAGGGGACTCACCACCCCTCAAGGACAAGAACTGAATTTGCTAACACAAGGTACAGAATCACAGGCGCCGCTTCCTGGATTTGACAGAAAGTGGGTATGTAAAGTTCAGGTTCCCACAAGCGCACACAGCTGTTTCAGGAAGCCAGCAGTACCTAGCAAGCTACTGATTACCAGCCATGTCCATGTAGAAGAAGGGTTATTTATTGCACCACACTGTGGGAATGACTACATCAGCTAAGAGTCCTGGGCTTAAGATTCATTTTGTTCCCACTAGTAAATTCACAAACAACTCTTAGAACAGGAGCAAAGGTCTCTATGGCTCCCTCATTTCCAAGGCCTCCCCAGGCTGCCTTTGCCCACTTTCCACAGTTAAGACACCTAAGGCTACTCTGACCCTTTCCTATGCAATGAGAGTGCTGTATGTCAGACATTGCCAGGAGAGATCTTTCTCCAGGAGATGTACAGCTACAACACATCTATGCCAGCTATGGATGCTGCACAAATCAAATTCTTTCTGGTTTTCACTCTCTAATGCTCTCAAATACATGGAGGTTCACCCAGGCAGGCTGCAGATCACTCCAGGAGTTCCTCTCTACACGTGTCCTGCTTCCCACGCTGCAGACGCAGGCAGAGGAGCCCGCTGTTCATGCACACTGAAGCACCCCAGCTTCCTGCACTCAGCCTGCTGTGAGCATGGAGGGTTGGCTCTCACATTCAAGCTCGTAGCTGTGAAGTCCAGATGGGGAGTTGAGCTATTGTTCTAGAGTAATAATACAAATAAGAGATACACTTCACAGCACAAAAGGGTCAGAAAACCATTTTGCTACTAAAAAAATTGAAAACTGACTTATGGCAGAATTGGACAGTAATCTTTTTAAGATTCAGTCTACACAAAAATAGCCTCTGTGCTTGATAAAGGTTCTGCAACCTTCTTTACTCCATAGCCACAAAAAAATGATAACTCAGGGAAAAACACAATGTATTTCGGACTGCCCCTTCCTCAGAAGCAAAGTCCTTGACAGAAGGATTCTTGCCCCAGCCAGAATCACAAGAATGACATACAGGGACTGCAGAAACTCTGAATGTCTCTGAGTATGCGGATCGTCCTCCCTCAGAGAAACTACCACAGATCAGCTAAAGAAAATATTTGAGAAGGAGACAGTTGAATGTCCAGTATCCTTCCTAGATACTATACAGACAAAAAAAAAGTTTATACCCTTGAAAGACAGAATAATGAATTATAGGTCCCTCCACCCAGGTAACATCAGGGTTAGAAAAGTGACGTAGAAAACAGAAGCAGAAGACCTGAGAATGGCTTAAGGGTTTACTACGGTAAATTTACTGTAAATTAAAAAAAAATCCTCAAGCCATCCTTGAATCTTCTGTTCTTTTCTTCAAATGATTTCAGACATTCTAGCAGGCCAAGGGAGAGGGCAATGACTGTATGAGGGTTGGTGACAGCAAACAAAATTGACTGCACACCATATCAGCACCAGAGAGTGAAAT
The DNA here is from genome assembly GCF_000700745.2 of Antrostomus carolinensis. Classification (NCBI taxonomy): domain Eukaryota; kingdom Metazoa; phylum Chordata; class Aves; order Caprimulgiformes; family Caprimulgidae; genus Antrostomus; species Antrostomus carolinensis. The sequence goes on from NW_010329897.1 coordinate 17,638, forward strand.
CTCAAAGACAAGAAGGGTGTTTTCTATCACCCACACTGCATTTGTGAACTAGATTTTCTGGAAGGCTCCTTCCTCTGCTGTAACCCACAAACCAGCTCGCGGCAGTCCAGCTCATCACCAGGACTGATCTGGAGGCAGTGCAACTTCACTTCAGCAGCTCTAAGCACCAAAATAATGAAGAATTGCTGCACAGTGGGACCTGGTGATGCAGATTAAGGAAGCCACAAGTGGCTTCTTGTTGCCCTGAACACTCCACTACATCAGTTAGGAGCTGGCAAAAAACCTTCCCCTCCAGCCTTCTCGGGCTTTCAGCATACTCCAAGTAGGGGAAGGGCACCTTGGCTTGCAGTATCACACGCTCAGCCTCCTCTCTCTTCTCACTCAGGTAAGGAAGCTTGTAAAGGACTATCAGCATCGAGTCAGGGCTAACTGAGCATAAACTGCGTAACAGTGGAAGAATTTGGACACAAGAAGTCTGTCACTAGGTGCTGTGGGTCAGGGAGAGTCAATCCTGAATAATTCCGACCAGTTTCAGCATGAATTCAACAGATGACACAACACTTTTGAAAAGCAGCCCAAGACCCACACAATACCCCATATGAGTGGCCTTAATATCAGACACACCACACTTCCACTTAACCCACAAAATGGCTGTCAAGACACACGGCACTGGCAACATGTAAAGGCTTCCTTTAATGTGTGGACTGATTTCACAGGAATATTAAGGAACAAAGGAAAAACAAATGCATATACACATTCATGCTGGAAAATATGATGACTTTAATCCGACAAAGTGAAGAAAGTGTCAGATCTTGTCAGTGACTTCATACTCACTGTGGAGCGCAGAATATTTAATTTCTACATCTTATTCCAACAAAGTTGCTCTGATTTTTCAGGGAGTTTGGCTTTTACAATTGGACAGACGTGATTATGAATGATTTGCATGAGGGACTTTCCCAGGCATGCTTTATACGCTCACTTCTGAAATTGTGTCAGTCTTTTCTGTCTCACAGTAAAACGTTAAGATTTCTTTCCCAGGGACTTGGAACTGTGTGCGCAGTATTTTGCTATTAAGTGAAAACATTCTCTATAAAAAACATGCCAAAATCAGAGTATCTGTATCCCTGTATCTTCTCCTTTCTCATCTTTCTAGTGTCTTTCTCCCACAATTTTAATGTCCTAAGTTCTGCAAACAACTATTCTTTGGGCAACAATTAGGAAATGTTCTTTCCAGGCATTAGCACTGAATCTTTATCTGTGCCTATAAGCCCACTGAGAGTTTCACATAAATTCCAATTGCTTTTCCACTCCACTCTTTTTTCCATTCTTGAAGGTGGTTGTTGCATAAAGGACTGTAGGATTCTATTTTATTTTATATTATATTTATTTTTTCTGCTATATAAATTATCTATTTCTATCTGATACTCTTTTCCTTTCTGTGATTTACTTGCCTGTGAAGGAAGGGGAAGGAAAAAGCAAGTTTCAAATATGCAAGTAAATACCTAGATAACTGCAGGAATACTCCAATAACTATGCATCATGAGATGAAAATCAGAAATAAGAAGAACAGCATTCAGATAATAAAAATATTCTCGTTAGACACACCAGGAGGCTGCTGTGACCTCACACCTGTGGTCACAGAAGCCAAAAATCAGTTAAAACCTGCCAAGCATATTGCAGATGCTATTTAAGATGTACATGGAGATCCCTACATTAGAAACTCTGCTATTATTTTCATTCTTGATTGATGTTTGAATGTTTAACTTAATTTTGGATTTTGCTTTTTTTAAAATGAACGCTAACTAATGGTTTTGTTACAGTCTTAAGGATGGCTTTGTTTCATGTGCAAAGCAAACATTTAGTGGAGAGTGCGATTAAAGCCAAACAAGTAAATGTTTTACAGAGATAGCCTAGAAGCTACAGCATAACAAAACATGCAGTTATTTAAATGCTGAAAATCTGATCTGTGTGCATAGATGCTTGTCTTGATTCCCCCATCTTTTTTTTTTTTTTTTGTTCTATTCTTTTGCTTGCAATTTAATTCAAAACTACAAAAAGTATATTGGGAGCAAAGCAATGTTTTCAGCCCCAGAACAAGTTCTGGTACCCAGTTTTTCAAGAGGCTGCTGCTAGTAGTGAGCAGGCTAAACATAGTTTACTCAAATCACCTTCACAAGTACAGCAGAGTGTAAAAAAGGGGTAAGGGGGAAAAATCTGCATCTTAGACTCTTAGCAACTGCTGAAACAGCAGAGCATGCTTTTACCTCAAGTGTTTACCCAATAATCCACCAGGAAGTAAACAGAAATTATGACCTCTCAAATGGACGTTTATGCCCTGACATCAAGCTATCAGAGGGAGGGAAGATTTCTAATCCACTTTGTAGAGGAATATGAAGCTATTGTTCAAGATGCAAAGCCACGGAGCCAAAATACAGACAGATGCAGCAGATCTGAACTCTTTTCTGGCTGTTTTGGTCTGCCCCAAAGCAGGGGACATTTAGCCAGTGAAGCACATCCCACAGCACAGGGTACACCTCCAGAGCCTGGCACTCACCCCAGGGAGGGAGCGAGGGGCTGGCAGGGTTTGGCAGCAGGAACGCTCTGGGCACCAGGTGGTGGCTGAGCGCAGGCCAGGTACCAGCCCCAGCCCAGCCATCTGTGCCGTGAAGATACGCCCATTGTACGGGAGCAGCGACCCAGGCGTGATCTTTCTCTGTAGGAAAACAACCCTCAAGATAAAAGGGTGGTTTTCTGCTAAACAGGGAAAGTAATCATTGAGAGCGAAACCTTACAAAGCTATTTACTGCGCTTTTAAATCTAGGGGATTTTCCTCTCTCCTCAAAAAAGTTTCCAAAAAATCCTCTCTGTTCCTATCTGTAAGTGATAGTTTATGGAGAGGAGGGAAAACACAGGACAGGCAGTAAATCAGCCTACTAACTGATCCAGAGTCCATTACCAAATGTTTTTCATTACGAGTATGGCTTCCCTAATTTCTGCAATGCATTGTAGGCTATTTCTGGAAGCTTTAAAAATGCATGATGTTTCTGCATTTTAATACTTAACAGTATAGTTATTTCAGTTTATTAAACAAAAAAAACCCCAACAAAACAACAAAAAAAGGAGAATCTGCTTGACTGCAACTGGCTTTCATGTCACAGAAGGACTAAGCCAGTGCAAAAGCAGCCAAGCAGGAACCCCGTTTAAGTCCAGCATGAGGAAAACCTTTCCAACCTTTTACACCAATTAGGATAATCTGGGTCTTTTGATGTTAAAATCCCCAAGAATCATATGGAAACCATAAAAAGCATAGCATTTAAAACAGATTCAGAATGCAGATAAAATCATTTTTCCTTCTTAACATTTCTACCAGAGCTGGGGGCACCATCAGCAAACAAACTCTTTGTAAAACTTATGTCACTTGTACTGTAGTGTTTGCTTTCGGGCAGGGGAGATGAGGGAGACTGTCTTTAAAAGTAGCTGCTCATAAAACAACAGAGCACCTGGGAGGTGAAGCTGGAACACGTGCTAGAGCTGGGATGAGTGGTGAGGCCAGCCCCAGGCCCTATACATGAGCTGCTCCCATCCAGGGGAAAGGAGACTGAACAACTACGCAAGGTGATCCTCTGGCCAGCTCCTTGGAGGAGCTTTGTACAGACTGCCCTAGATGAATGGCGTCCTTCATGAACATTAACGGAAGCTACAGGCATTGAAACAACGTGCCTGAATCTGTGCAATGAGTTATCTTCAGGTGAAAAGCACTCGAGCCTTGCATTTCTTCTTTATATTGGACTATTTCTGAAGCATCCTAATTTCTCTAAGCTTCCTGCTTCCAAGGAAACTCGGGGCTATTCTGTTTGCCTTGACAATTCAAAAACAGACCATGGGCAGGAAAGTGAGGGTTGTTTAGCTGGATGTAGAATTGCAAAGCTAGAGGGTCATTTCATTTTCTTTAAATAAAACTCTGATTAACAGTATTTTGCTATGAAATCTGACACAGCAACGAACCTCTGCAACAAACATATACATAGAGAGAGAGAGACAGAGAAGGTAATTTTACAATGCTCTTCCAGACCATAACATACTATTTTCTGTAATGGGAGAGGTTAAACACACCTTCTTGTGCAATACAAAACATCAATATAGCTTCCCTATGGTACTAGTTACACACTCCTACTACATGTGTGTAAGGTGTTGAACAACAGGGTTCCCTGGAGGCAAGGGGATGAAGAGGTGAAAAGACTGAGGCGGAGGAGCACACACACAACTCAGGAACCTTACATTGGCATTTGAATAAATTGAAAAGTAAGCAAAACTGTTCATGTTTATACAGGCAACTTGACTGTACTCTAACAGAGGACAAGGGTATGAAACTATGTCCTTATAAAGTAACACTCATCTTTTACTTATCTAACAAAGAGAAACACAGGAGCGGGTCAGAGGCTGCTAAAGGAAAAATATCCAAGTGTTAAGGCCAGAGAAATGGAAAACAAAGTTTAACAAAGATAGGAGTATTTGCAGATAAGAGAACCAAAAAACCTTAAAACCTGCTTATTTTTCTGTAAAAATAAATGTTGAATATGTTGTCAGTCGTATGCATACATACATACCTCTGTGAGAACCTGATATTTAAATTGTCAGTTTGACAACTGATAAAAATGATATTAAATAAAGATTAGTATTACAGTTCTAGTACAGCTATAAAAAGAAAACTGGTAGTAGTGTCACATATGAATGTGAAATCAGCATTTGTAACTAATCATCCCAATTTTCAGTTATGTGTTATGAAATTCTCATACAAATTTTGACTTTCCTTTTACGTCTTATGGTAACACTAGAACTAGAATTAATTACAACTTCCATAATTTCACAGTGCCCGAATGGCTTGCTACTCCTAGTATTTGTAGGAAACAAGCCGTGCAGTTCCTGACATGAATATTATTCCTTACTAGTTTTGCAGCTGAATAATATTCAGCCTGTAACAGAATCCTCCTAGGACTGAAAAGTGCTCTTGTGCACACGGATACACGCACAAAAACAACAACTAAAAGCTAAAAGCAAACTTGCCGAGAACTTCTGGGTCAGCTTTTGACATCACCCATAGGAATGAAATCAGACACCAACCAATGAGGCACCATGAGGCTGGCAGTACAAAATAAACAAAAGCTGGGCCCAGGGCTCTACAATGAGGGAGGGAAGTGGAAGAGACTATTGTTCCAAAAGCTTTTAAATGATGTTGCTTTATTTATTTCTTTTGACAATGCCTGAACTGAATCTTTAAAAAGGGAAAGGACCCTCCCCCCTAGGATCTATTAAAACAGGGCTCGGGGTTTCTTTTCCCTGTTGCTATTTGTTCTCTTCAACAATGTTTTGCGAGCCCTGTAAAGCGAACAGCACTATCCCGGCACGGCGTGTGGGAAGGCAGCATTCTTCCCAGCATCTCCACAGAGGCTCAGCACGGACACTTGGTGCCAGATTTTCTGAAAAGCTGGGCAGGCTGGGTGCTAAGCTCTTTTCAAAATCTGACCCTTATTTAGGTGCCTTCCAGGAAGCTGAGGTCTTTAGAAATCTGGCACCAAGCGTGGATGCTGGGCACTTTGGGAAGCTGGGGCAAGAACTGTGCGATGAAACCACCTATGTGTGCTCTCCCCAGGAGAAAACTGTCAGCTTTTTTGGTCTTTTTGCACTGTGTGTCGCTGAACCTGCCCAGGCCAAAACTCCTGTGTGAGACCGTACTCACTCACTTGCACGAGCAGGCTGAGGAGGACAATGCCCCGCAGAGCGTCATAGCTACGGCTTAGTGTACAGTCGATGATTCACTTCTTGGACACTCTAACCTGTCACTGAACTCAAAAGATTTAGGATTAGGCCCAGAGTTCACTAAAAGCACACATGGTGTATTTTTTCAAAGTTCAGCTCAGCTGAACAAAGCTAGCCGAATGACTCCAATCCTCTCAGTATTTCCCTAAAAAAAAAAGCAACATATGTCTCCAGTTTGGACTGAACTTGCTGCCTCTTTCCCATTTCTATCCATGCCGCATAGTCAAGTGTATAGGGACAAGTAAATGCATTCCACAAGTGAAAGATAAACGCATGGATCCTGGAATTGTACAGGTAAAGAATATCAGTCATTCTTACATCTTTAATAAAATAGACCTTTTTCTACTCTTGCCAAGAAAATTAGTCCTAAGGTGCACACAAATAATTACATATTGTGGAACAGTAAATTATTACAAATGCATTAGAATTCAAGCAGCCCAAGTCTGGGCCAGATTTTCAAATGTTTTGCAGATGTTTATGGTTTGCTGCAAAACTTTTGTCAAGTTACCCACACAACACAGCATTTACTGAACAATTTTGGCACAAGGTAATTCATTTTCTTTGCGCAGGTGTTGCATTCCAGAAATATTTTGTCTTCTTATAGAAGACTGATAGAAGACTGCTGGAATTCTACTTTAAAATATCACCATGAAAGAAACCAGATCCTCTAATCTGGGAGAGAAAAAAATGTCCCCCAAACTCAGTTAATTTGCCTTTTCTTTCTTTTCAGGTAAAAAAACAACAACAACAAAAAAAAAACTACAAAAAACCCTACAAACCCTTATATGTAAAAATCTATTCAAAATACGTTACAGATATACGGTATTTCTGCAAAACTCACAAACTGGAAAGCACAGTCCCCTACAGGGTGAAGCCCTAGGTTGCCTCAGATAAAGACACTGAGTTATCAAGTCCCATGCAGTGTTTCAATGGTCAATTTTCCTTACTAGAATCTAGCTCATGGTTGGTGGGACTAGGAGGGTCTAACGCTTGAATGCAGCAGTCATGGAAGGAGACTTTGTCCAGCAGGCCCCAGGCGGAGCCACCGTGGGGACCTTGCAGGTGCACGGGCAGAGCTGGCACAGGCAGTGTCAGCATCCCCACGTCCACATCACCACAAAGGCACCACGCGCACCCACAACACTTCCCTTTCCTCATGTGCTTTTATTCCACACTGTGTGGGGTAGGAAGCAAACACAAAATGAGGTTGTGGAGCACTTCAGACCTTTCCTTGACTGATAAGTTGCCTGGAGGTGAACCAAAATGAAACCCTTGGGATTTAAAAAAATTTCCCATTTAAAGCATATGGAAATTAAACATTAAGCCTAAAAAATTTTCCAGGGGCAGATATGGATCCAGATATAATATCACTTTGTAGATATGGAAAAATACATCAGCTATCTTTGACTTCCTAGATGTGCAAGCCACTAAGTTTTCCTTCAGGGTAGGAAAGCAAAGATGAAAATGCCAAAGGACTGTTAACCTTTAGAGACACATTTTAAGAGATAACATGACTGAACCCAAATAAATCAGAATTAAATTTAATCAACCTCCCACTTCCTAGCTACACTATCAGAGGAGAAAAATCTACAATTAGGAAAGAAACAGAAGGAAATTCAGACATCTTAAACTGAGCAAGCTCCCATCTCTGCTGTGCAACTTCCCTGATGACACTAAATACTGCAATTCCCACATACTGTATTACAGACTTGCTGTCTTAACAGTCTTCTTATGAGTACTCAGTGGAAGGGAACATTTAAATAATGTTTTAGAGTGCATATTATCTAGATTTGGCTGTTGTTCTCTCATTTAAAACAAAATTAATCTAAATTTAGAATTTAAATACTTTGGGTCAAATCCTTAAATCACCCTTCTTATTCTGTGAATGGAGGTGTTAACATCTATGTGGTAGCTATGACCCACTAATTCATGTGCTCCCATATAGTGGCTAAGAATATATAATCCTTTAATCTTCTGTTCCATGACTCCACCTACAACTCCCTGGCACTAATTTAAGAATACAGATCATTATGCTTCTAATGAGCAAAACAAAGTAAGATTGACTGTCACAGTCAGCAATCTGTTGCCAAAAATTTCATGAAAGTTAGATAGGTGTGAAGGTATGTACAACAGGAATCTTAATTTTTGACTGACAGATGAGGAGCATTCCAGTATGAATATAAAAGCCTGTATATTAAAAATAAGTTTAAATATGCTACTAATATACAGATCTATTAAGTGCATTTTTTGTCTTTCTAAATAAAACCATTAAGTTATTATAACCTATATTACATTTTATCTTACTCTAAACTCTTTAAAAAAATGTTCATGTGATTTTATGTTATATTGAAGCTGTATGCATGTCACTATTCAATCTGTTAATTTTCCTGCAGAAAGCTAAACCATTGAATGGATAGCTTCCACTGCCTAGGCATATAAAACAGTTTGTTGAAGCTTTGCTCTGTTTTTTTCCCCAACAGTACTTTTTTTCTGCAAGTTTTCTTCATTTTCAAATAGTTCAGTTTTTAATTGGTTTGTTGTAAGTTAGGAAAACTATTAGGAATTCAGAAGGCAGGAAAATCTGTTTTCCTCTTTCCATTCAGGAATAAAATTGAGATGTGCAATGATAGACTGCTTAAGTAGTTAAAAAAACTTGAAAGTACTTGGTGTCCAGAAACAATTGGCACAATGCACTAGCTGTAGATATTAGATTTGTGTAACAGATCAGGGTCTTTTTCACATGTTCCAACATAAATTTTTGCCTTGTATGCCAGAACATCAAACACAGTTAAACCTCTAAAGCAGTCTTGAAATGTCACTTTTGTGTACTTTAATTGAATTCAAACTACAACGTTTTGCTACACATGAATCACATGAGATTAAATAGATTATTATTTCTGTTAAGAAATGTGATTCACCATTTTCTAGCATAAGAAGAATGTAAAAATTTAGAACATGAGTAAATGTATGCAAGCAGTACACGTGCGTTTAGAGAAACCCAACTGTGTACAACAAACAGCTCTGGTTAGCAAATTACATTGACCAATAAAACCGAGCCTTTCTTTAGGAAAGTAACTGGAAAGCAAAAATGCAAAACAAGATTACATTTAATTATTTAAATCACAGTGCTCTGCTCGTTGATTTAAATTGTGATTAAAATCAGGGATTTCAATTAATCCACTTTGGATTGCATAAACATCACCTTAATAAGAGGGAGCAGTAGCTTCATCACCCAAGAAGTCATTCAGGAAAAGCACTGTGACAGAGCGCGAAGGACTGAGGGAGCTGCCCAAACTCTCCAGGTTTTCCCACAGAGAGAGAGCAAACGTGTGAGTGAGAGGAAGTGTTTACAGGAACGCGCACACATAAAAATGTGCAGAAGTACTACGAGGCAAAATAATGATGATAATTTTTCATCAAAAACAGGATTTCTCTCCTCAAACCTAAATAAAGTACATTACTCATGCATTACAATTATTCTTACTTCTTTTATTACTAGGGTCCCGAGAATAGTCTGTGTTCATACTTTTTTCCCATTAGCAGGAACATGGAGCGTACTCCCACATTAACTACTGTGTCATTTAAATAGAAAGCAATACTAAATGTCATCTTGAAATGGATTTAGCTTTGCACTCAAATACAAATACTCACACCCAACTTCTGTTCCTTCTTCTACCAAATCCTGAACACTGCATTTCTTCCTAGATAGCAGGGGGGTGAATAGCACAAATCAAATAGTACAACTTACTGTTGAAGAAGATCTACTCCAACTTAGCTCAAAGCCCAATGCATTGCCAAGGTGATCAAAATACCAGTATAATGACAATGGGGCATAAACTAAGGTACTTGTCAATGTGACCTACAGCATATTTACTCCAAGGGCGCTTTAATACCTTATGTGAGAACATCCTCTCAAATAATACGATTTATTTTTCAGCAGAGGTCCAATTACAATTAAAATAAACAAAAGGTGGTAAGCCTTTCTTCCTGCTTCGCAGCTTGATTGTGAAGGCCAAACTACTCTGGTTGAGCCCACTTCTAATAGGAACTACTTTTCTTTTTTGATTTTACAAGAAAGTGTTTTACAATCCAGAGAGGATGACTCATCATAAAATCCTTGTCTAGTTGCCAAAAACCTGCCCCTCTTCATTATGAACATAAAGATAAAAGCTCTTACAGTACATTAGCTGGCATACGCCTACACAGACAGTACAAATAAATTAATTGTGCCTAGCCTCAAACATCCAAAGAGGTGTAGTAGGAGCTCAGTCCATCTTGTTTCATTAACAAATTAAATTGTAATAGAGCATCAACAGTTTTCTTATGTATATAAGCTTGGCTGTTGTACAGAAAGCTTTTGTATCATGCTTTCTTACGTACATACATTGTAATTCTTCTAATATTTACATTAGTTTACATACACTAGATAAATACCAACAAAAATGGTATATGCTGCAAAGAAAGCTATAAATGTTGGAATAAGCCTGTTGGTCATCCTACAAAACTATTCAGAAACTGCATAGGTTTCTGGAACCCAAGACTGGGGTATTGAAGTTTACTAAAAAAGGGAATTTTGGGTATGACACCATTTCACACATGCAAAATTTACAAATTGCTTTGTATCTGACAAGAAAGGCAAGTATATTTGAAAATGTGAGTGCGCTATGTCCAGTCTAGTACATTCAGGTTCATCTGAGAACTGCACTACTTGCAAACATCAAGGCTATTTCATAAAAATATATACACACCTGTATTTTACAACTATACATGGACCAAGGGCTAGAATTACTGGAAATAATCAACATTTACCATCAAACCCCTGCTACAGATGAACTGTTTTCCTTCTGGAATGCTCACAATCTTTAGCATGAGAAAGTTATACACAACCAACTTGAAAAACAAGTTTAACTCTACTTAGCTACAAGCTAAGATTACACCCTCAAACACACCTTTCTAAGATTTCTTATGAGAGGTTTGTTTGTGCAATCCAGTTAAGGGTAATTTGTTAAAATTGCTCTGTGATTTTCTTTATCCTTTAACTGCATAATTTAAGCAACCTGCATTTTATAAGTTCAAAGAATTTTTTTTGTAATTACATATTTCTGTCTGTTTTTACCTCCTGAAAAATGAAAAGTTATGAAGAAAGACAACAGAAGAATGAAAGAGAGAGATCGAGCTCAGTCTATCATAGAAAGCAACTTCTTAATTAATGAGAACAGTGAGTGAATTAATATAAAATACAAGGGTTCAAAATGATCTGCAGTCTTGTGTTACTGCTGCTCTACCTTTTTGGCCTCTAACCCCAGGGCTGGGAAAAGCCAGAGCAAAAAGCAAGGCACTGACTCCTCTGGAAGCTAAGTACCGCTGATAGCCTAAGGCCAGCAGCTCCCACCTGTCCAAGGCTCAGTGATCCCTGTACAGAGAATGTGACCCTCTCTGTTTGGGTCAGGCAGCTGTTAAGACCCCTCCCCAGGTGCAGCGGGGCATTACGGCAGCTGTGATGTTCTGGTCAGCTCTCAGCCAGGGCTTCCTTCCAGCTTCGTCCCTCCTTAAGTTTCACTTTGTATCTTCAAACAGAGACAATATTTTTCTTCTCTTCCTACCTCAGGAAAGCACACTGCTGCTATGATGTTAGTAGCTGTTACGTGGTATTACACATGTGGACACAGCCTCAGTGGCTCCCAAACAAGCTCCAAACTACGTTTGCAGAGGCCAGCGTTTCTCCTGGGGGGTACAGCAGTGTGGTCAAAGACACAGATGTGCGCCTTACAACAGACTGTGGCTCAATACTCCTATTGCACATGGGTTTTTATTTTTTTTTCCAGAGATCAGTTTTGACAGGAACTGAGGCCAGTGCAGACATACTGGCCTGGACTCGTGACATCACCTGATTAATAAATCCAAGGAAGGTTTGGCAGCTTTGGGTATGGGCAGCCAGCCCGGGGGAGAAAGGCAGGCACACATCAGATAATGCAATGCTAACTCACTGCTCTATGCAGTGCTTCAGTCAATAAACAGCTTCCTCTCAAGGCTGCTGTACTAACCATCGGTTCATACGGCCCCTTTGGTAAGCCCTGAAGGCCCTGCCAAAGCAGACACCAAACCTTGCCAGCCACCATCAGAGCTCCTGCTTCTGCCCTCCCAGCCGGAGGGACGCATGGGGCAGCAAGAACGTTATCCTCACGGCAGCAATGGCAGCACTGCTGACAGGGAGGTGACAGGGAGCCCTGGGACTGCCACTTTGCACTCACTGAAGGAAGGCTGGACTCTGCCCCGGCTCTGCAGAGAAACACGTAGGAGCCTCGCTGAGCCCCCTCAGCCGACCAGAGCACAGCCAGGCACACAGCTTTCAAAAACCAGGCCACTACACATCTTTTTTTTTTAAATTATTATTCCTTTATGAATGGCGTCTCATTATTGCAGAACGATGCGAGCGCTTAATTAGTGCTATGGGTTAATCACTCTGCCTGAAGAGTTTCCCTTTCATGAATAAAGGAAGCCAGCCCAGCTTCCCGTTATCCAGCTACCAGCATCGGCTCTAATAAAGCACCGTCTTCGGCCGAAGTCAACCACAGTCATCACACAGATACGTAATGTCTGATGTGTAACTGTAGATATCTTTTCTTTTATGGGGTTAATACTTGCCCTTGGGGATAATTGTGCAGGACTTTAGATGAGAGATTTCCATAAAAGGCAGTAAGAGTCACCCAGCTAAAACCACACATAACTCAAGCTAGTTTAGCCCTTTGCATTATTTAAATGTCTCCCTGTAATGTGAATGCATCAATGTAAAGGCACAATGCTGCCAGTGCTCCAGGCAGGCAGCTCTTCTCTGGTGACCAAACGTGTCTCTTCAGAATTTAAATTTGCATGCATTTCAAAAATGTGCCTATTCCGAGGCCTCCTGGCTGTCAGAAAACAAAGGTGGAAATCTGTGTTTGCCATTGCTGTCGGGGAACCTGCGGTGTCAGATTTACTGCACCCCTCTACCTAGGTGTCAGGCAGGTGGGGGGTTGTGCCCTCTCTCTGAACTAGATGTGGATAATGAAATCCAACACACTGACATTTCACACCATTGGCTGCTGGCGATTCTCCTGACTCCAAATGAGCACCTGGCCACTTTGTGAGTGGACCCAGAGAAGGAGGAGGAATCACCCACTGCTCCAGCCCTTCCACTCTGCTTCTTAGTTCCCAGAGTACTGACTCTGGCTCATGCCTTCCTTGCAAGTGCTTCTGCTAAATCAAAATTTACACCAGTCCATGCAGGTAACCAGAGACTTTCTTAAATCACTTACAGCTTAGCTTTCCATTTTAAGGTTACAATAATTTTTTTTCAGGTTTATTTCTAGTGTATATTTATACAAAGAACACCAGCAAGGTTCGAGTTACAGCAATTAATGAAATTTAACTACATTAATAGGGAGACAGACTCTTTTAAAACAATTTTGGTTTTAATGTTAAAAAACGCAAAGAGTAATAAGAGTGAGGTAGAAATACTTTCTTTTGATTGCATGTTTCTTTCTCTGGCTACACGTATGAACTTGTTTCCTGGTCAAGGGGAATTTTTGCGGGTAGGAAAAAATAATTCTGCCAGCCACTCAGTCCCTGAGTATCTTGTTTTTACAAGGCACAAAGGTTTTGTCAGTCAGGTTACCTAGGAGTGAAAGTTATGTCTCATAATCCGTAATTCTATTGCCCATTACACACCATCTGGTGACACAGTCAAAGATAATCTGATTTTTGTCTTTTAAAAACATCGCATAGCTATATCATATGGTGCATGCAATATGATAAATTACTTATTTAAATATGGTGCTTCTGTATAGTTTACAAATCCATAGTCACTCTCTGAGTTTTGAGCAGGGTTTTCTTGTTTGTTATTTCAAATGTCTGAGGTTTTCTATCTATTTCAAATTACACATAAAATTGTACGATTAAACAGCTAACATCTAATCTAACCAACCTTTAAGAAGCTGTTATTGGAATTCAAAGCTGCATCTACAGTGGAATAAACACTATGACAAAGCTGATTCATATCCCAAAAGCAGCAATGTCTTATTGCAGTATTGCAGTATATTTACTAGGAAAAGCTTGGTATAATTTAATTATAGACTACTTGTTCAAAGCGATGCAGCAGTTCTGAAGTATTTCAAGCAGATTCTAGGAGTCTGCCCATAAAGAGCTCCTTGCAAGATAATGGTCCATCAATATATCTGCAGGTTTGCAGCAGATTTGCTTTTGTCACTTTATTTTCAGCCTCCAAAAGTAATCAAAATAGTTAGTGGGTTGCCAAAAGTTGTATCCTCACAAAATAAATCAAAAAAAGAGAATCAATCATGCTGGGCAAAAGAAAGCGCTTACACAATTAACCTGGTGAAAGGAAACAGGCTGCTTGCTGTTGCTCAACTGCTTTGCCAAACTATTTCAGTGGCGCTTATGTTCTCCAAGGCCAAACTTTCAAAAAATGTCGTCCCCTTTTGATGCACAAGACACACCCAAAACATTTTTGAGAGGAGTGGAAAGAAGTAAAAGAAGATTTCTGTGATTTGCAGATCTGGGGAGATTACATATTTTTAGAAGACTATAACATACACATACATTTGTACTCTGATACAATTACATAGTCAACATTCAAATCTAGATAGCTATTTTTCCATGAAGATTTTTATTACTTTCTCTTCCTAGAATAATTAACCACTTCGGGGATTTCTTTTTTAACTTAAAGAGTGAAGACTTAATTTTCATCTGACTCTTCAATGTCAGTTCTGAATAATTCCCATTCTTCTTGCAGGCCAGCTTTAAATCAGTCTATGAGGCTGCTTTTGCACTAGCAGGTTTCATTCCCACCAGAGCCCCTGGGCAAGTCAAAGCCAAAGCATATCCCTGCAATAATCTCATTTAGTGATAAACTTGCATCACTCACCAGAAGTTTCCAAGGTCTGAGGCTTCATTTGGGGAGAGGGAAGCAGTAGTGCTCTGATTAAATTCCTCACAGTTTCACGTTGAGCAATGGCTCAGCCCAGCTGCTGGGATGCCATGCATCATGGGAAGGCAGAGAACATTTCCAAAACCTGGTGAGCACAGAGACGGCACAGGAGCCCCAGGTGTGAGGTCACAGGTGTTCCATTATACTGCTCCTCTCTCACACACACACCTGCAGAGCCCTAAAAGCACCAGACCTCATCCACAAAGTGCAGAAAGTTTGTCCCACTTCCACTGCCCTCTAAATCCAGTTGTCCCATTCCTGCGCCCTCTGACCAGGCCTACGCCTATCAGGTATGTTCCGCTACTAGAAGGGATTTGAATAAAGCATTAAGTATCTGGCAAGCATTTTCTTCAATGAAGACATGCTATGAACTAGGCAATCATATTTTCAGCTGTGCTGCCTGCCAGAAAAGTGCACAAACTTCCAATAGCAAAGAAATGAGGTCATTTTGGTCAACTGCCAAAATCAGCACATTTCCTCTTTTGGTTCTGGATGCTGCACCTCCACACTCAACAATGTGTGACAAGCTGTGAGAGGGAGGTGCAGTCTCTCAGAAAAGGAAATAAAAATTAAACCAGTGGATGTTATTAAAAAAAAAAAAATAAAAAGAGGGAGGGGGCGCAGGGAAAACAAACAAACAAACAAATCATTAAGCATCCTGATGTCCCATGACTTCGTCCTGGAGATCTATTTAACTGGAGTCCAGTATAACCTTTCCAAGAAGACATTGATATACCTTATCTTGATATTGCAGAAATGTAAAGCCTCATCCCGTTAGAGGAATTCAAAAGGCTTACATGAGGGATGTAGCTTTTGGTTGGAAAGCTGGACTGGAATTTAGCAGATCAGGATTAAACCCGGGTCTTGCCATAAGTTCCTGTAGCGCTTGAGCAAGCCTCCTAACTTCCCCTGCCTGAGATCATATCTTGTGCCTGGTCTTGTGCATTTAAAAACTAAGTTTTCCTGAGCTGAGAATATGTCATTACGGTAGAGCAGAGTCTGAAACAGTGGATTTTGGATGCTCATTTGGGCCTCTTAATGCTAATGCAGCACAAACCAAAATGACAGTAGTAGTAGTAATAAGAATAATAATAGTAATTATCTCTCAGTCTTTATTTTCAAGTTAATGTCTGCCAAAAAGTGTTACGAGAAGTTTCTCATTGTGGCAACTACTATATTTATGTGTGTAATTTACAAGCAGCTCATCTGCATAATTTGAATTTTTTATTAAGATTATTTTCTCATTTTCCATTGAGAAGCCTTCTTTTCTTAGATACTGACTCACATTCAGCCTTGTAGGGAAGAGTGCCAAGCATTTGTTTTTCTTATGTCTCCAGTAGTTATTTGACTCCTGCACTAAACTCAGCAAAGCCAAAACTGAATAGGAACAATCTTAATTTAATTATAAAATATATTTCAAACTTCACTGTGATTTTAAAAAAATCTTTCATGTGGGGTAGTGGAAATGTGCCAGGGAAATCTAAAAAACTACATGTAAAACTTTCTCCCCACCTCTTCTTTCTTTCTGCCTCTCTCAAAAGGAGGTTAGGTGAACTCAAATCTAGCAGAGTTAGGGTGAGCTAGTTTCACTTCAGGTTTGCTACAAAAAAAAAGTTACCAGGGCATCATTCCAAGCCTTCCACTTTTGAGATAAAGATGACTTTCTTTTGGGGCAGTTTTATGAGGGGCACAGCAAGAGGCTCATATACTATGGCAATTCAATTGCAGATTTAGCTATGCAGCAGCTGCCACTGCTTCATTATAAACAACAGTTCGCTCTGAAGTTCTCTTAAGAAGTTTACAAAAGGGACAGTGTATTTATCTGACGTGTGTTACAGTGGTGCAGAGATACACAGATGGCCTTTGACTCTCACCTTCTGCATCACACAGAGCCAAACTCAGTTCTACAGAAAGAGTCAGACCTTAAATTTGCCTGCTCTTTTCCTGATGACACTCCCATCGTCTATTTGACAATCAGAGCCAGCTTACTTTCCTTGGGAGGGTCAGATTGGCAGATGAACTGTACTGAGGAGAGGAAACATGTTAAGTATGAAAACATTCTCATAAGCTCTCACAGGAAAAGGATGTAGCTAACAGTAAGAGTACTACATTTCTCAGCCAAACCTTATCATACAAGATTATGCATTTCCAAAACTTACATTAATACCAGTTAAATATTGGAAGTGCTACATCTACAGGCAGCATATTCTGAAATAGCCTTACTATATTCCCCACCATAAGTCAGTTCTGGAGGTTTCTTTCTGAGGTTAACAAGAGCCAAATGTATCGCTACCTCACTTAACTAAGGATACTACCAGAGTGCTGGGAGTTACAAAGTGAACCGCTTCACCACTGTCTGACCAGTCCCAGGAGTGATCCGTCAGGGAACACCCCCAGGAGCCACTCAGGCAAGGCTGTCGTAGACCACTTGCAAGCGAGCTTCATTCACCAGATCCTCTCTCGTAGTATTGATGGCCTGGCCTTCTGCCAGGCACAAATACTGTTTGCTACGCAGTTGGAAGGCTAATTACTTAAGGTTCATCCTTCCTCCTCTGGGGTTGTTCCCTGCACTTCTTCAGTTTTGCAAAGCTGGTACAGCAAAGCCAAAGAGCTGATAAAAGTATGGTCTGGGCACAGCTCTGAACTGCTTGCCTTTGCTTGGCTCAGCAGCCACATCATTTGCGGTTTCACTGAAAAGCTTCAGCTCTGACCATTCTGGCCAAGTTCCATGTTTTTCGGTACCTTTCCAGGGAGCAATCAGAAGGAGCTTTTTGATAGCCCATCCCTGGTCCAAGCATTATTCCCAGAAACACACCAGCCAGCAAAGACTTATTGACCGTTGCTTGTTGTCCTCAGTGCCATCAGGGCGGCTGTTTTTGACTCATTCCTCATTTTGTTCACCTGTGGACACACCTGCCAAACAGGCAGCACAGGTGATTTTTTCCCCCACACAAGCTGCTAAACATTCACAGACAGCCCTTGGTTTACATTCGGTGTCTAATCAGTGGAGTGAATGCCCAGGTCAATACCTGTACTCAATTTTACAAATGCAAAAGAAGAAAGAAATGCTGCCAACAGGTCATTCTCAGAAAGGGATCCAGGGGGCTCTGTAACTTGCCTTATCCTCACAGATCTGGAATTGCTGCATGCGATGAAAGCAGTCTATTAACAGTTCATCATAAAACATGCTCTGAGATTTTATGTCCTAAATTATGTATATGATTGTTTTGCCTGTTTGGTGACTGTTGGTGTAGTGGGAAGTCTAAATCACTGTTATTACACCTCTAAGTAGGGATTTTTTTAACTGTTATTGAAATTTAAAAAAAAAACCAAACCAAACCACAAGTCTTCAGCAAGAATATTTCAAAAAGCTGTGATCATTCTGTAAGCAGCCTTAAATACTGACTTGATATTTCTTCTGGTCCTGGGATATACCAGTTTCAGCATGTTACTTCAGAGAATCAGCTTTTCTGCAAGAACTGAGACCTATGCATCAGTTTCACTGCTTAAAAATGGTTCTTTACATACATTTTCATAATAAAGCACTTCATAACTATTACCCAATTATTGCTTACAGCATTAAGTAACAAGGTATTATTACTCCAATTTTACAGAAGGGCACAAATCATGAAATCTGAAATACTTATTCTGCTTTTGCGTAGGCTTTCTCATATTAATTAATTATGAGACGTAATTACACTCAATCTCACCGCTCCAAGTCAATTACAGAAACTTGTGTAAAGCAAAGAAGTAGGGAAATCTCTATCTCTGAGACAATCACGTATACCGACAGCACTTTCCACATAGGTATATAAAAGGACTTTGCAAATATTAACTCACGCACCCGATGCAACAGGGTGGATTTTCCTCAGATTTTCTCCCAACTGCCCCTACATTAGTAATTTGAGCAATGAACACTTCTCCCAGCTTCCTCACTCAACTCTGCCCCAGAAACCAAAAGCAAATCTCTGCCCCCTGACTTGTGCCTTAATCATATGATCACCTTTCTTCCCAGAAGCAGTAAAAAAATCCCCAGGCCTGTTAAAATCACCAGATTAGAAGAGCTCTAATCCAATGACTTTAAACATGAGTTGGTACGAATTGGTATATGCTATATTTATATGTTGCAAAATATTTTTAAGTTTTCTATTTATGCTGAATCTACAGAAATTTTATTTAGACCACAAGGGGAACGATAAATCCTCTAAAATATCAATTTAAAAATTTTTGTTCCACTGAAGTATCTACGAACATTTCTGCATCCTACGCTGAAATGTTAATTCAGTATTTCCTACAGCACTTAGCCACAGGGATTCACAACATATTTCAATGCCTTCAACAGCAGCGGCATACCATGGGGAACCATTCTCCTATTTCTAAGTCATGGCTCTTACTAAAATGGACTAAGCCAAGGCAAACTGCCCTTTTTATATTAATGCCAACGGTTACTCCCATTAAAAGTGGACATTTAAAATCAAGGGAGAAACAAGAACAATTATCATCTTTGGCAGTTTGTCTAAAGAGGGTAAATTATTTGATGAAAATTGTAGAGTGACATTGAACTGACAAATATTAATCTGAATTTTCCTTAATTTCTTTACTCTCTTTGCCAGTGAGTGAAGGCTGCTCTAAAGGACTCTTTGTGAATAAAGGTGTAAATGTAAGTGGAAGAGACTCTATTCATTCATGACTTTGACTTCTCTGGAGCCAAGATTTCCCCCATCTTCACAGTTATGACATTTTGTGTTCAATCTGGCCTATTCCAGCAGAATATTCAGTCTGTGCTCCTCACAATTATGCCTTGTTTGCATCACACCATAACAAGTGTGCTACAAGAGTTTCACGCATCGGAATATACCACACAGTATATTTTAAACACTCTCCAGTCTGTAAGTCAGCCTCATGGCACAGCAGCAGAATGAAATACAATGGGATCTGGCAGGCTGCATTCACAAGAACGCATTGTAAAAAGGGGAAAAATAAACATTAATATTTTGACTGTTTCTTACAATTTTTCTAAATAGTCATTTAAGTAAAACAGAAACACTTTGCTGAGCTGAAAAACCAAACACTTTGCAGGTGCAGTTAAATCAGGCACTTTTCAAACACACATTCTTCCTTATTCTGCAAAGCTTTCCCTTCTTTGCCCATTCATACTTCCACACTTCTGTTAGGCCAGGAAAGGGCAGCTACAGTATAAAACATGCAGAGATAACCTAGGCACTCAAAAGAGGGAGATGCTCAAATCTGCACCTGAACTTCCATACCTAATGGCAGCTTTACCCTCACCCAAGTAAACTCCTACTTTTCCCTATTCAGATAAGGGAGGTGCCATCCATATCAGTTTAGGCACAGTGGGTGGATAAGCAGTATCTCCCTCTGGAAGCCTTCAAAGACAGACAGCTCTCTCCTCTCCAGATACAGAAAACTAGAAACTTACTAAAGAAAGACTAGTTTATCAAGCACCAAAAATTTAGTAACAAATTAAGTACTCATTCCTCTTAATTTGGACCCCATCCTCCAAGGCTCAGAACAGATATTTTCCTAGAAGGTGGAAAGTATAAATTGCAAGCATAACATTAAGGCATGAACCTTAATCTACCGTAGTATTGTTAAAACAAATATCAGCACAAAGTCTGTGTTAATGACAGAGTCATGTATTTTCCATGCTTTTAATACTAACCCCAGAGCTTAATTATTATATTTAGTGTTGACGGCAGCAATACTTCCTACCCAGCACCTGTCATCAGTCCAGCAATTAATTGCATACCACTGACCATCATAGAACACCATGGAAATTTTATTACTGTACAACTCAATTGCATTTCGTACAACACTGCCCCATAACTATGTCTTATTATAAAGAAATCATGTGCTTACAAAAGGAATAGTTGAGCCAACTGAACTATTTATAATTTGCAAGAATAAAAAACATTTCACAAGGTTTGCAACATACATACAAAAAACTTTGCAGCCTTAATACAAGACAAATGTTACTAAGATTGACATTATAGACAAATGTGGAATGGAAAATATTCCCTGAAGTCATAATGGCAGGGTTATGCAGTATGCTATTTAAAAGCTATTCACCAACAACGTCCTTTTCCTTTTAGCCAGAACCCTATGGTAGAAATTCAGCTGCAGAAAGTCAATTAATTGAAATTGTAGTTTTACAACTTAGGAATTGGATGTGCAAGATGAAGCAGCTGAAGGAAAGGACTGTATCTCCATATGCTACTCAGTACTAGAAGAGAGAGCCAGCAGTCATGGCCTATGTCTTCTACCTTGGAGTTAACTCTCTGCAAGTGTGCCACTTCCAGGGACTTACATCCAGCTTATGTCCTGCCTTACTTACACTCTTCTCTAATTTTTAAGCAAAATGCTACTGCTCAGCACATTTCTTTTAAGTTCAAGAGTCTCCTTGGTCCTTTCCAAACCAAAGGGTTCACAAAATAAATAATTATTGCATGACTACCCTAATTCCAAATTAGCATGCTAATGTAAGTCAGGGCAAGAAGACCTTCTCCCTGGATTCAAGGGCTGCATCCAGGATGAAATAACTTGTCATGCCCAGGATTTCAATGCTAGCTTCCAAGTTCCCAGACTCAAGTGACCCAGGAGGACACAGCCACAAATCTCCACACTAACACATCTGCACCAGCCACAAACTCAGAGAAGGAAAGGAACTGGTGTAGCAGGCAGCATGGGCTTTTTGGAAAGTGTACATGTGCACTGAGAAGCCCCAGGAGCTGCTGTTTTGGTAGTTTGCACTGTCCTTGTGCACTTCTGAGTCGTCCTCCAAATTTCTTACTGAAGCCATTAGTAGGCAGCAGGCTGGCAACATGCCCAAGTACATGGCTAGGTGAATTACCCATCCTACAAAATCAAAACCCAAAGAATATCAAGAGATAACTGTGAAGTAAACTGGAGGTCACCACCAAGCTTTATTGCAAGTCACATTACACTTATCAAATACCTTGTTCAATTTTCCACAAGCAATGAAAAGGCTTTCTACCATGGCAAATTCCACACATCCTAGACAATGCATTTAATTTCACCAAAATCCAGTTACAACTGGGTTTACCAGATCAATCCAGTTTCAAACGTTTTTTTCGTTAAAGATTTGTAATCTATGCTACCAATGATGGTAAGATTATCTAACAAAAAACCTCATTAACAATGCTTTGCTTTGAAGAATTGCCTACACGTTGAATGGATGATGTTTCTGAGGCAGTTCAAAGCTATATAAGGTAGTGGTTTGGGTTGTATTTTTTTAAAGAAGCTCATTAAAATTTTCCAGTTGATATCAACAATGTATTACTGCCTATTTTCAAAGATTCTTTCATTTCTACAATACAGCAGAGGAAACACGAAGTGAAACTAGCTTCGTTGCAATTAAAAAGGGATCTCATAATTTAATTCAGTTTGTTCCCTAATCACAAATGCACAGAGCGCACAAACTAGGGAAGAAATATCTGAAGTGATGCTACACCGCAGCATGCACAATTTAAAATCTCCTTTCCTGTAGAAGCCTGGGTTACAAATCAGACTGGCGAGTATACCCATTATCGAGATGACTGAAAAGATGTGGGCAAGGCTATGATTTTGAGGCAACAACCCTGCTCCATTTGAAACTAAATTCAAAATTCCCATTGATTTTGCTGATATCTTGGCTTAGCTATTCTTGAGGCCTGATCATAGAGCACAATAATATAAATACAGAGATGCCTGGAAAGACTCGCTATACATCTTGATGTAAAAAGAAGTTACAAAACGAATGCGAAGATGACAGACGAGTCTCCCCTCTCCCAGCCAGGAAAGCTTTTATTGCCATATCTTCAACACTTTCACTTCTGCCAGAACTCCCCTCTGCTCGTGTGGCCCCTCCAGCTGTCCAAAGTGTCTCCTCCAGACAGTACTGCTGAGCAGGCGGAGCGTGGATTAAACAGTATTAGATGTTCTTTCTGTCATTTTGTTTTCAGTAATTTAGCAAATTATTTTTCTTGTTGTGGATATTTTTAAATGGGGTGAGGGAGATGTTACAGAAAAAATAAGAATCTCCAAGATCAGAGTATATCAGAAGCTTGACAACACTTAACATGTCTCTGTAGCCATGAATATGTACACAAACATACGCACATGCATGCACACACACATTAAGATTAAAGTCAAGTGTTTTGGAGGAGGCTCACAAAAAAACTGCTCAACAGGAAGAGTCTGTTTAATGTAGGATTTAAAACAAGGCTCTTTCATTTGCATAGTGTGCAACATCAATTCATGAAATTCTTCCATGAAAATCGTGCTATATTTTGTCTAAAGCAACACATTCCTTGCAGATCATAGTGCCTTTCTCATGCTGTTAATAAGATAATCTGTTACATGAGGCTTACAAATCCATTTAAATTGATTTTAATTAATTAATCAATCACTAGCCACTGATGACTTGGTCTACAGACAGCAAGCAATTCAAAGCCCCAGGCCTCTAATCCCAAACTAAAATCCACATTAGAGCAACAGGACATCTCTCTGATCAATAATAACACAAAGATGTTCAGTTCATACACTTTTAAAGTGTATGAACTTGAACAAAATATATCTCCAGATCTGATGCATTACAATTCCCATATTCAGGACTGTTCAACTAGGAAAAAAATATTAAATCATTTACATTTCTTTGCAAGTGAAATAAATGAAATCAAGCACAATTAGAACCTGTTTCTAAACTTTTAGATGCTTACTCCACTAGGTTTTTTTCTTTGTTCTTAAACAATCAGTTATTTAACATTAATTAATAGAAAATTGCACTTCATATGGTCACAAACATGAACAATGCCTTCTATGTATGCTTTGATCCCATGAAAATTCACTGCTATTCTCTGCTGCTAAAGTGCTTAAACTTTCCCTTAAACAGAAAACAAGAAAGAAAAATTTCTGTCCCAAAAGCAGCAGGCAGAAACAGCATGAAGAACATCCTTGTTATTTCAGTAAGTTAATTATTATAATTATTGCTATTACAAGAAGTGAATTACAATGTAGTAAGTTAAATCCACAATAGGTGGTGTAATGCTGAACATTACAATCCCTAGAACACCAACATCTGGCTCCCCATAGCAGAGACACACCTGATTGAGCCTTCTCCTGTGTGCAGAAGCAGCTGGTGCTCTAGCACAGCTACTGATTAATGTTTATAAATATCTAAAGGAGGGTCTAGAGGACAGGGCACTCTCATTGGCACCCATCAACAGGACGAGAGGCAATGGGCATAAACTGCAGCATAGGAAGTTCCACCTGAACATAAGGAAGAACTTTATTGTGAGGGTGACTGAGCGCTGGAACAGGCTGCCCAGAGAGGCTATGGAATCTCACTCCCTGGAGATATTAAAAAACCATCTCGACAAAAACCTGGTTCATGTGCTCTAGGAGTCCCTGCTTGAGCAGGGTGGTTGGACTAGATGACCTTCAGAGGTCCCTTCCAACCTTAAACATTCTGTGATCTGTGAATAAAGCACCACTTTAAGTAGCCAACAGAAGGGAAGAAAGGACACATGCCTCCTCGGGAGTCTCCTTCCTGGATGTAGGCACTTAACCCTTCTTTCAAAGGCCTCTCCTTTTTCTTAAAACATGACAGAGAAGGAAGGGTGAAATAAGCCAGCTTGCCTCCAAAACAGTCTAGCTGTTTATACAGCCCCACTGTGCTAAGCCCAAGCCACCCTGCTCACATGATGCTCCGCACTGCACAAGCTTGATGGCACAGATCTCTGCTTGCCTGGGACATGACTCTGTACTGAGCTCCCTCGCCTGATGTAGACTTGCCTCCAGAAGCAGAGCAGCAGGTACTTGGGGAAGTATCAAAACCTGAGATCTCTACAAACTTCCTGTACCAGACTAGTCGGTGCTGTGTGAATTGCGGGTACGGACCAGTTACTCTGTTCACTTTTCTTTTTTAAATGCTATCTGCACCTTCACGGCTCAATAGCGTTCCATTAAATATTCTTAAAGTCCCGATCCCCCACAACC
This sequence comes from Antrostomus carolinensis, assembly GCF_000700745.2. Lineage (NCBI taxonomy): Eukaryota > Metazoa > Chordata > Aves > Caprimulgiformes > Caprimulgidae > Antrostomus > Antrostomus carolinensis. The sequence continues at coordinate 42,458 of NW_010329897.1, forward strand.
AACAAAGCAGCTTGCTTGGGTGTTCACTGTTGCACCATAAGTCCCAGCAGCCCACCTCGGGCGCAGCTCTGTTATAGCAAAACACATCCAGTGGCCTGTCCCTGGATGGATGCTACCAGCCCTACTGTGGGGAAGAAAGAGCAGCTGGCATGGGCCGCCAGAAAAGTGCCTATGAAAACTGTGCTGACACAAAACTGTCAGCTAGGAGAGGAGTGCCTTCCTCTCCCTCAAGGGCAACCTCACCCATAACTCAAAACAGTCCCTCCAAGGCTCCAATGTCATTGTTTGGGCAAAGCATTGACCCTCTCGGGTCTTTCCCATGAGCATGGAGTTGCACAGACAGAGGAAGGAGGTGGGGAAGATCTCTATTACAGATATGGGTCTCCATCTGAAGAGGATCTCAGCACTCAGCTGCCTTCAAGTTGATCTGCATTCCTTCCTTTTTCCCCAGCCCAGTCCTCTTCCGTGCTGCCCGACAAACACAAGACTCAAGCAGCACCACAACGGACACCACTATGGGATGACAGCCATTTGGCTCCAACACTCTACAAGTGGTCATCAGTTACACTGAAGTAAATTCACCAACACTGAACTGCACCAACTAAGAAAGAATCCAACCTGTAGCTTGCTTTATTAAAGCACTTTCACTTATTATCTAATACAAAAGATGTTGTTGCCTAATGTGCAATAACCCTTCGGCCTGTTTAAATGAAGAGCTCTGTTTTTTAATCAATACTGGATATACAATTTAACTAATGATGTCAAAAGTAGCTTTTTAATGCAGTGTCTCACTAATTTATTGCTCTCAATACCTGTGTTCTTCCCAGTTTGTTACGAACAAAAGATTTTTTGGAGGGAAGAACAAAAATAATTATAGAAGGTAGGTTTAGCTTTTATGTGCTGCTAATTAATTACAGAGTTAAATTAACCAAATAGTAAGTACAAGATAACAAACCATCTTTCATAGTATTTAAGAAAAACATGAAGGGTTGAATACTTTCCCAGGGTAAACACATTTAAAACCAACACTGTACCAAACCTGAATCTGGCCCAATTAGCTCAAAAAGGTAAACAGTGCATCCTCCTGCACAGATGTCTAGTGCACAGGCACTCCACGTTTAAAGAGACACATTCTGCAGTCAACAATGCTCCACTGACATAGAGACAATCAACGTGTCCTTGATTATGAGGAGGCAAACAGTTTTCACTACAAAAAAAGGAGACTGAAAAACAAATCATGTGTTTTTATTTTACAAGTTCCAAGTTTGGGTTGGGTTTTTTTCAAGCCTTTTTGGAGCACCGAAACAGAATAAAAATAGTTTGTTGCACAAGCATAAAACAAAGTAACTGCTAAATAAACATTTTAAATTTACTCCTATGTGTTCAGTTCTCATTCCCATTACTCTTCAGGAGTTAGATTATACCACTAAAATACCTTCCCATTTTCTGGTAAACTGATTAGATGGGTTTTGTCCAAGAATTGTGCCATAATGTGTTCCCTCTATTTCATATTCTGAGTATCACTGCTGGAAAATGTACTGCAGCACAGAATGTAGTATATACCAATATATCCTGACATTCAAATCAAGACCACAAATTATAAACAGTTTCAGCAAATTGACTTGAGTGCCTTTGTTCCTCAGACATACATCTTCCTATTGCTTACAAAAGCAGCGTATACTAACCACTAACACTGCTATAGCCAGTACTGGGAAAGGAAGTTATTGAAGCCTGGATTTCCTGCTTTCAGTCGTAGCCAAGAGCTGTGAGGTTTGTAGTGGTTTCAGGAACTGACTCATCTAATGATTCATGGATAAGATACTGGTTTTAATATATTTCTGATCATAAGACTCAAACTTCAAAAACAGTGATGCTTAATTTTTATTTTAAAGTAAAAAAAAAAAGTACGTAAATCAAGTAAACAAATATTGTCATGGGACATACTGGCTAATAATTATAAATGTGTTTTACAGTGCACTCTGTTTTAAAAAAATAGTATGCTAAACTTCCTGGAAATTCATTGCAAGAGAATGTTGACAATTAATTCAAAATCCACTGTCAAAAACTCAAGTACTTTTGTTGCAATCCTGATACAACTGAACTTCAAGTGGAGGACAGGTGGGATATCAATTGCATTTTTAGATATACCCTTAGATACACATATATCTACTGCTACACATTAATGAATTCTAGAGCTACTATTGTTAATCCACATGGTTTCTTCAGTTGTGTATAAAAAGTCTCATCGGAGGACAGGCTGGTAACAGAACATTTGTGTGTCTGAACCAACAGGAAAGTTTTGTTCAGGGGTGACTGGAGCTGCAGAGGTCAGTCTTAAAACAATGAGTAACACTGGATCTTAAGCGCTCAAACACACATGCATTTTGTGCTAATCCAGAATTCACAACCAGCCATTTTTACGCGTTTAGTTCTTCCAGAGGGAAGCATGCCCTCCAGTGCATCAAAAATGCTTTTTGCCCACAACACAAATCTCATCAGTATGCTGTAACTTGAACTGCCAGGCTCTTGCACCTAAAAAAAAAAAGCTTCTGATAGAAGCTTAATTCTGCGAGGCTCATGTATGGAAAAGTACTGGTTTACTTTTTAATTTTTGAACTGCAAGCTGCAGCTACTCACACACTATGTAGAGTGTTGCAGGGAAGGAGGGAGGGGGATGTTAGCATTTCTATATTTCACCATGTGCACAACTAGCACAAAAAAGAAAACAAAATGCATGTTGCTTGGAGGGGAGGGGCAGGGGGAAGCCAGCAGTTAAAACAGTTGACAAGAAAAGGCCAAAGTGCGCTCAGTGGCTGGCAGTCATTTTATGGCTATAGTCCTACAGCAGATTTACTTAGATGACGTCAGTGGCTCCAATCCAGCTTTTCTTTGGTAGCATTTACCACTTGCCTCTTGAAGCCTCCACTATGCTACAGAGCAGTAGACCATAATCAAAATTCCCTTTGTGAAATAGAGTTTACCTCAGGGCACAGAGGCATTGCTAGCTGAATTGCAGGCTCTTCACCCTGTACTGCATGCCCAGAAAAAAAATAACCTACAATACTGTACTTTCCTTAATACAGAAGGACCATTAAAAGCAGTCTGCTACCTAAAAAAAGGGTTCTTTAATTTGTTTCCAAAATCTCAGGGGCCAGAATATTAGTTAATTTTCCAAGCAACCAAGAACTATGATAATTATACCACCCTTTGGACTTCTTTGTATTGTTTTTAGAGATTTTTGAAGATAAAGTTATTTATGGGTCATTGTTTTACCAACAAAAAATATTACTAATGCTAGAAGCTAAAGTGAATTGGTATAGGAAGCTGCATATTTTAAAATATGCTCTTTCAACTGCTTATCTAAAACTAGTCAGTAAGCATATAGTAAATATGCCAAGGAGCAAAGCAAGAAATTACTATGCATAAATAATAGTCAATTTAAACAGCAAAATGCACATTTATTTGGAGCTATGGATTTCCTATCACAAAACAATGACTGGAACCAGTGAAACTCCAGTAAAGCCAAGTCAAGTAGATACCAAATCAACTAAAACTTCACAGGGTCTGAAGTTTAAGTAAGAAAAAAACAATAGGAAAGATGTGTCTGATTGTATTAAATACACAGATTTGCTGTTTTAACGGTCCCATCAGTCCAAAGACATCTGTACTCACTAAGGGCGATAACTAGATAAATTAGTGGACTGAAAATTGCCTCTCACAGTTAAGCACTTAAAAATTACTCCTAGGGAAGATGCACACATGCCTCACAGAGAACTGGAAATCTCAGTTCCTCTCCTTTCCCGGCCTGTTCCAAACTGTTGTATTACTCCGTTCCAAAGGGACAGGAGAAAAATTTTCTTCTCTTTGACCTCCTTTCATTAGTAAAAAAGTGGTGTCAGCAAACAGATTTAGAAGATGACTATAAACTTCTTTGAGAGAGAATCTGGTCCTTTCATTAGTCATTAAGGATCCTGGACATGAAAGGCATTGTACAAGCATAAGCAGTCCTTTCTTTCCAATATTCAGGGCAAAAGAGTGGAAGCAGCGTGGCAACTGGGATGAGCAAAGAGACCCAACAGCGAGACCACATCCATGAGCAGCAGCAGCAGAGATAGGATAAGGAGGACCTGGCAATATAGACAACAAAAAGAAGAGAAACAAAAAGCCACCATGATCCAAAGGAAGGATAACCCCGTCAAGCACTGCCCAAGAGCAAGTAAGTGCATACCCAAGGAAAGAGGAGGGTCCAGGCAACCAGAGTCAGATGCAGAGCCCTGTAAGGAATGGCAACACAGAGCCTGGAGGGCAGAAGACAGAGGAATGTGCTGCAAGGTCAGAGAGCAAGGCAGACAAATCCGACCCTAAGGACATCACTGCAGCATTGAACGGAAGACTGTATTTACGATTTGAGACTTCTCCTGCAACAAAATTACAGACAAAGAAGGGCAGGGGTGGGGGGAAGATGAAGGAACTTCCACTGAATCTTCAAGTCTTCTACAAGGCTTCCAGTTGATTGTGAAAAAAAATAAAAAATAAAAATCTTCAAAGATGAGCTGACAGCAGTGATAGGGACACACAACTGGTTTTAAAGGTTAATTTTTTTGAAAGAGTAAAGGTAAAATCAGGGATGTGGAAATGAAACTGTTTATAGAGTTCTGCCTTTTATTTTAAACCGTAAACCAGCTTTAGAACAAAAAGTGTGAACACATGGCAGCAGTAGATTAAATACAAATAAAATTTCATTTCTCCCATTAATTAATGTCTCCAAACACTACATATTTTTAATTGAGATACACATAACAGAGGCTTTAATCTACTAAACCTCTATGAATTTACCTTTTCTTCCGAAGTCTGTTCTGACATTTTCTCCCCTCAAAACCAAAATGTCATTCCTGAATTATAATCTCCTAACAGAAAGACAACCATGTAAAAAAACATGCCAGCTAATTCCAAAAATAAGCACCATTGTTCAGGGCACCATGAGGTGAATGAGGGAAAGGGATTCCACGAAGGGAATAACTGCGACGTCTGTAATGTTAAGGAATAATTTGGCACCAAAAATACCCAAGGCCATACTGGTTGGCGATTCAAATATGAAGCATATCAAAACGCTACTGATAAGCTAAATTAACAGATAGCTTATCTGAAGCATATACTAGCCATATGGTGCCACAACTTCTGTTGCCTGTTGCTGGCATAACAATAGGCTACTGCAGTCTTAGACTGGAAGCACTATTTGACAAACTGTCAACAGCATTTTTATTTTTTGCAGAGCTCTAGGGCAATGGCACACTTGCCTATTTGCATTTTTTTTTTTTTTTTAAACAGGTGAACAAAGAGTAAACCAGATGTCAACTTTAGAAATCGAGCTGTCTGGATCAGGAGATTTAACAGAGGCAGGCATACTGCTACAGCTCAAATCTAGACAATGAGCTTTTCTAAAAACACTCTGGCCTAGGGGAGTGGCTATTTAAAACACTTGGCTTCTTTTATTTCAGCACTATGGAAGTGAATTCTGCTCTTAAGTGCCAGCTCAAATGAAGTCATTTTGTTTCACTGGGGCTTTCTTTGCATTTTAGAAATGTAGCATGTACTGTAGTAAAGGAAAGACAAGTAAGAAAAAAAAAATTCTGATTCTTTTTCAGCTAGAAGATGAGTAAAATGCGGAGGCGTAAAAAGTAAAAATTTGATCACATTAAAAAACCCAAAATCTGTGAAAGGATAATTCGAGTGAAAGTTAAATGAAATTTATTTTCCTCTCATTGAAAAAAACTCAGAGCACTTGAAAGCTTTAGAAAGACCTGGGATTTACAAGCCCCTTCAAGCCTTACGAAGACAAGGTGTGAATACTGACAGATAATGAAGATTTACAATGGGACTTTAATATGTTATAGAAACACAATCAGTTAATACCAAAAATATAATGAACATTGCCTTCTTGATTTAAGAAAATTAAATCTTTGTTACTTACATGATATTTGAGGAAAAATCTTTTAATAACACAGTAATCCACTCAATAATTTCAAAAATTAACAAAATAAAAGCTACTGTCAATCAATGTATATTAAATCCATTTATGGTATTCAATTATGAAAACGTGTTTTTAGTTGTGTTCTGTAGGAGTGTGAAAGACATAATGAGAAAAATAGATAACTTTCTGTTCTAATAATCTGTTCTGCTTTGATAGGCAGTTATGGGAACATATTTATTTTCTGACTTATACCCAGCTAAGTATGTAGCATTTTTAGATTATCTTTGCAAATTGTTCTTGAACATTCTCAGTTAAAAAAAAAAACAAAACAAAAAAACCAAAACAACTCCTTTCATGTTAAGTTGAGATTGCACTTGAACTCTTTCCAAAAGCCAGAGCTGTACTGAATTATGATAATTAGAAAGCTGTGCGCATAAAAGGCAGCACAGTTGATGCATTTAAAAAAGTTCATGCCAGAGAATATAAGTTCAATATGTTCTCACATAATTAACATTTCCCATCATTAGCAGCAGTTTTCAGTTCATGTATCTGTAAAAACAACAGCACTCGTCATTGTTTTAGATTCCCAGTCAATAGCATTTTAATAGTTTTACACATAATCCTAAATTTTCCTCCCCTTCCCCCTCCAAGCACATTGAGATTTCACATTCTACCTTCTGACCTACTAGCAAATCAACTTGTATTTTCTGCTCATATGCTTCTGCTGCTGCACAGACTATCTCCGATTCGAAAGCTGAGTGAAGAGCTAATAAAAGCTAGAAATCTAAGAAGGCCATTTGGAAAGGTACAACAGGATGCAAAGGGAGTAATCACGTTGTTCCACTAAACAATGACTAGAAGACAAAGAACAAAAAGTTGTAGGTGATACCTTGGACTGGACAGGGGCCAAACTAAAACAGGCTGCCTCTGACGGACCCAGACACAAGCTGGAGGGACTAGGAAATGGGGTTGCAGTCCTGCACCAACTGGACAAGAGTCTATAAACCCCTTACACACTCTGTGGATTTTCATCACGTTCCTGACATATGTACAAAAATTCATCTAACAAATAAGGACACATAGCGTGTGATGGGTTACCCTTTGAGACATTCTTAGACTTCCTGTGCAGAATATCTCAAATTAGCTGTTAAGAACCAAATTTTGACACAGGCTCATTGCCTTCTTTCTTTTCCCTCCACTTCTTTCAATCACTGTATTTCAAAATTAATAAAATTTTGGTGGAACTTTAATACCCTGCTATAGTATAAAAGTTGATGAATCTGCACAAACACAGAGAGAAAATTTGGCTTTACCAATTACAAGATAAAATCCACACTGATTGCAGTGGGATCAAGATTTCATACAAAACCAAGAGAGGTTCAGGGTATTACATTAGAAAACTCCTACCTGGATTTTATGTGACAAATCTGAGGAGCAGATTTGAAGTTGGTGCCTCAAAGGACTGAAGTCTGCAACTTTTCACTCTCTTATGTTTTGGAAATGAGCAATCATTAAAACCAAACACAAAATTATTCCAGGAAATATTATTCCATCCTTGTTCCACTTGCAAAAGTCAAAAGGAGTTTTGTGCAAGAAAAGTGAGCAAGATACGGTCATAAAGTGGGAATTTATTGCAGAGATTTTTCTTCCAAAAAATGTGTCTTCAGTGTGGCTTAGAGTCAGTTGGCTTTACAATAAATAATGCCATTAATCTGTTCATATATCACAGGATACAATTTAAAATTATACAGTACTTGCATAAACTGCCACAAAACCTCTAACAGCCGTTTCTTTCAAGGACATGATTTACCTCTGTCAGGTTCTAAAATTTTGTTGAGACTCACTTAAATTATTATTATTTTTTTTAATAGTAAAGGACTGTAGTTTAGCAATATAAAACATTCCTACTGGAGACAAGCACTAATGGCAAAGTGCAGCATGGTGACAAAACAGTAATTAAATCTCAAATCCCAGAAATAAGTCACTACTATGTCTCTCATACAAAAGTAGGTCCCTCTGATAAACTGGGGGTTTCAAAATCCTATTTAAAGGGCCAATTTGCACCCTCATTACAGCCAACATAATACGGCAACAGGCCATATGAAGTTGATTGAATTAACCTCAACTTAGACCGGATTTTTAAAAAGTCAGCCCTCAACTCATACTTGCACTTGCTATGAATAAGGGCACAAATGGAATGAGCAACCAACTTTTAAAAGAACTTTGACTGCAAGTTTTACACAGATTACAAGCAAAGCAGAACATAAGCCCCGTACACAAATGTGAAAAAGCATCTGTGTCAATCTGATATTCTTTTTAATCAAAGCACCCATGTCCTTCTTTAGATGTTGAATATCATACTAACCATGTACATAAAGCATATGCTGTAAATATCTTACTATTTGATCCAGCGAATGTTTATTCCTATGAGTCATCCTGGTCACTTTTAAGCTGAATAAGGATTAGATCTAGCAAAACTTTTTCTCTTAAATAAACAGAATCACTTCAGAAAGACAGTTTTTAAACCATCTCTCAAAAGATATAGCATTACTATTAATGTCACGAAGAAATACCAGATCAAAAGCGTCATGTATGTGTATGTATATACAGTCAGAAACTATGCATTCAAAACGTAATGTTTGAAGGTAACCTTCTCACAAACACACACATTCAGAACCATACAGAAGATCTTCGTGTTTTGGAAACAGTTTTAGGCACCTTCCAATAAAATCAGATTACTTCTAGTGAAATTGTTCCAACAGTGTAACCACCCTACTTTATAGATTGGAAACTGACAGCTATATCGTATTACACAATTACATATTTTTACCTTTCATTTTCTATTAAGTGAAAGACATCAGAATTTCTCTGTAACTCCTGAACTCTTTATTACACTTTTGCCTGTACTATATCTTGAAAGTTTGCTTACAATATGATCTACAAAGGTAGCTTAAAAAGAAAGAAGGAAAAAAACGTTTTCTCCCTGCATGTGACTTAACTGAGCTTAAGTTTTTCAGGCATGGACAGACCAAGCCTAAAAACCACTTTAACGATATCCAAAACCACTACACCGTCCAGCAATAACAACAACAACAAAAAAACACTAGTTACAAATTATACCAAACATGTTACACACATGCTCACACATCTCCACACATCACAATACACTATCATTTCTCAGCTGGAAACTCACAGCGGGTCTAGTTCATAATTAAGTTTCTGTTGTTCTTTTTTAACTGTTTAATTAAAACTCCTTTAAGCAGAGGCTGGCTTTACTAAGACTCCTGTCAAATCAAAATTTTCCTCTGCTTAACTGCTCGCGTACATCCCACTCAGCACTGACTAAGAAACTGTACAGAATGTAAAACTGTAATTTGAATCTCAAGAGCTGTTGTTACTCTCCTGGGTGCAAAAGGCTAATAATATTTACTTCACCAAAGCAGCATATGCAAAATTGATGCTCGAAATACACCTAACATGTTTAGCGATAAAGTCCTTTGCAAAAGTATTTCTAGATTACTAAGAAGAAAAACTGAAATAAATCTTTTGCATCCAAAGTTTCTGCTTGGTCAGCTGATAAAACCTGCAGCAGACAAAATGCAGAATTATCCCTACTGGTATAGAAAATGCCTTATGACCTAATTAAAAATCAGTGCAGTGTGAAAAGACACATTTTACCATGAAGGTGAAAAATAAATGCACTACAAAAAAGTTTTCCCTTAACGAAAATAATTTCTAAGAGTTGATTGGAAAAACTTGCAAGTTCAAAATGTGACCCAAATATAAAATCTTCAATTTTGTGTTTTAAGAACACAATTCACTGTATTAATTCCTGTATTTATATTCCCATATAAAGTATGTATGTATATGTGTGTATAAATATTTAAGTATACATACACACACACACACACACATATATATATATATACAGACAAACATGCAAGCTTCTCTCCCACCCCCAGAAGTAATTTAATATACAGGTCTGTGTAATTTTTGATAGCACCATCTTACCATCAGTACAATCTAATATCCCTGTAATGGTATTCCCCAACTATTTATAGAGACAGAATACATTATACATTACAGACAAACATTGCCAATCTAGGATTATAAGAAAAATCTTACATAATTGTAAATTAAGTCCTAATGTAATTATAATCATTTTTGTTTTCATATTCAATTGCAGGTAGCACTTAGTTATTTACATTAATTTTCCCGTAAGAGGTATTCCCACAGATATTTCCATATTAGATGTACTGCATAATAACTGAACATTCAGCTAGAGAAAATAGTATTTTATCCGTACAGCTCCAAACTTTGCCATTATCTAGTTCAGATATCGCTGCGAAACCGCTAACTGGCAATATTGCTTTTCTAAACTTTATCAGCACTAAAGGAAAGCAAATATGTTTCTGTTAGGAATATAGCTGTAGAGGTACTTCCCCCCCCCCCCCCCCCGAGGCTTTGCCATTTCAGCTTACATTTTTTATATATTCCATTTTTACGTTAGAAAATGCCAGTACAATCTGATGTGTCTTGGCCTTTCTCTCCCAGATGGTGTTCAACATCGAACAGTTAAAAAATACTGGGAGCCATTTACATTCAGAAAGCGTAGAGCAGAACTGCTCCCTAACTTTCCGGCGCTTCTGGAGGTCATTTTTCATTTCTTTATATCAAAGGCAGGCACTTGTTTCTAATAAGTTAACAACTCTCCTGAGAAACATGGGTGGCTGGTATTTCATTGTTTCATAAATATTTTTATACTGTAACACCATTCAACTTAAAACAGATTTCAAGAGGAAAAAAATCATGACTAGGATTACGTTCAACCAAGGTAGGAGTGCAAACTTTTTTACTTGGTAAAAAGAGAGATTATTTTTTCCACTCCCCTCCTCTCGCTTTATTTCTTCTCGTTGTTGTTTGGAGGGGGCCGCTTTGTTTTAATTCTGTTACAAAAGCCGTACTGTATAACTTTTTCCCTCCCCCTCAGAAGTGTACTTCCTTTGAAAACGCTCCTTCTGTGAACAAAGGCTGCCACCGGCCCTCCGCATCAGCACTGTGGACATCTGTAGAATAGATCTCTTTAAAACGTTACGGATAAAGAAAAAAAAACCCTGTGGTTCCTACCGAAAGGAAGTTTTCCAGGGACAATCTCCTCGGTGTTGTTGTAACTGCGACTTTGTCTTTTTTGGATACAATGTTTCTGCTGACTCCCGAAAATTTTCCACTTGAATGTGCAATTAACCAGCAGCAGCGGCAGCAGCAGCTCTGGAGAAGGAGAAGAAGCAGCGAAAAAGGACATTCCTTCTTTCATCTTTTAGAGGGAAGGAAAGGAAAGCAAAACTCGGGGCAGCGCAGGGAGCGGAGCTGGGAGCCAGGCCGGGCCGCTCGGCAGCCCGCACCGCCGAGGGATTGCTCCTGAGGGCGGCGAGCGGCTGCGGCCGGCGCGGGGCTGCTCCCAACTTCTGGCTTCCCCGGGAAAAAATGTGAAAAATGCCAAGGATCGGTGCGCGCGTGAATGTGTGTGTGTGAGAGAGAGGGCGAGCCTGAGTGAGAGCGTGTGTGTGTGTGTGCGCGCCCGGCTGCAGCGCCGTGACTCAGGCAACTCCGTG
>NW_010329898.1:0-240 GCF_000700745.2 Antrostomus carolinensis
CCCCCCCCGCCGCGGCCTGGAGATGTACTTGTTGAAGAGGAACTCCTTCTCCAGCTCCAGCAGCTGTGCCCGGGTGTACGCCGTCCTCGTCCGCTTGTTCTCCTCCTGCTCCACCACGTAGGACCCCCCTGGAGAGAAGGAAGAGTCAGCCCCGGCCCGCCCGGCCACCCCCTCGGGCTGCGGGGGGGCATGTCCCCGCACCCTGTGCTGCCCGGGCACACGCTGGGGGAAGCAAGCGGG
>NW_010329898.1:314-552 GCF_000700745.2 Antrostomus carolinensis
CTGCTGCTATTTTATTTTATAATAATTTAATATTTCTTATAATAATTTAAAAATGTTATAATAATTTGCTCGAAACGCCGTCAATCAAGCCAAAGGAGACCCTCAAGCGCCACTGTTTGCATGTTACCGAAAGCTCCGAAAGATCCAGGGCCTGGCAATTGCTGAGATTCATGAAGAAAAGAAGGAGAATAAAAAGAAGAAGATGAAAAAGAAGAAAGAAAAATAATAAGAAAAAGAA
>NW_010329898.1:699-974 GCF_000700745.2 Antrostomus carolinensis
AAAAGAAAAAGAAAAAGAAAAAGAAAAAGAAAAAGAAAAAGAAAAAGAAAAAAGAATGCGCCCCAAAAATGCAAACCAAAACAAAACGGGAAAAAAAACCCCCAATAACAGCAACAAAAACCCCAAAGCAATAGCAACAAAAAAATCGTTTTTCTTGTCTGACACGCATAAGAGACTAAACAAAATATTTTTTTTTTTTTTTAAAGTAAAATCTCACCTCTCCGGTAAAGGACCCGGAGGAGAAGCCTCCCCGCCAGAGGAGGGCCCACGGGGGG
>NW_010329898.1:1061-1304 GCF_000700745.2 Antrostomus carolinensis
TGGAGAAATTTCACGGAGCAGGGTGTTGAGGGCGGCGGGGGTCTCCCGGGATATCGCCACGCAGCAGCCGTGAGCCCACGAAAGCTCGGCCCTTCCCCGGCCACTGGGACCCACGCGGGAGGCAACGTGGAGGGCGCCGGCGGGGCTGCCGGGCTGGGAGCCGGAGCGGGACCTTGGCCCCTGCGTTCCTCCAGGTTGGTAAAACCTTGGATATCTCGTTCCCAGAAACAGCGGCAGCGGCGG
>NW_010329899.1:0-6765 GCF_000700745.2 Antrostomus carolinensis
CTGATTCTATGACTGTACGTTTAGGGAAGGCAATGAAGTAACATTTAGACTACTTGGATTTTTCTTAATTCTTCACTGGTGATTGTCTTTCTTGAAAAGAGTACAATATAACTCTCAAATGATGCTTTCCGGACTCAGATTCATGAACTCCATACACTGACTGGCAGGAAAATTCTGTGCAAGATTTGAAAGTACTTTTATCAAACTAGAACTTCAGCCTCATCTCGCAGCTCCAGTGGTGACCAAGCATGGAGGACTAGAAAACTGCAAGCGCTGTGAGATGCTAGGCTACATCTGCCACTCTTTTCTTGACTTTTGAACATGAGTTATTGTATTTTTTTCCTTCATAGCAATTTTCACGCTTTTTTTCATGGACCCTATGGACCTGCAGCCTCTTGACCTTTATTTGATGATTTTCCCCCATTCCTGTGTGGGAATGGAACAGATCACTGCTCTTGGTGCATTTTAGTGCTGTTTCCATCATCTCTTGTCTTACTGTGTTTTTCAGACCTAGTTAGATCTTTGGAAGTTTTCAGTAATTTCCCTCTTAACTGGAATAGTTTCTGAATCTGCTGTATGTTCTTTCAGAGAGGGGCGGAGGGAAGGAGGAGGATGGCATAGTGTTCCACAGGTTGAGGAACCGTGGGTTTATGTGGTAACATCACATTGTTTTCTTTCCGAGCACCAGTTCGTGTTTGTCCTGGTTTGGTTCTTAGAAATACTACTGAGCTGAAGGTTTCATACAGCAACTTCCAAGGGCAATTAAGTAGTAAAGCCTGTTTTACCACCAATTTTTTATTCAGCGGGAACTACTGCAATAGTCCTGTCAGCCTAACTCAAAACCAGAGGTGATACCGGGGCCGTGCTTGCCTGCTCTCTGAGCTCCATCCCATTTCTTTTGGGAAGAACCCGTCATTTGCTGTCCTGTGAAGGCTCAGTTGCACTTCAGGTTCAGTTGAAGAACCAGTGAAGAACCTGAAGTGCTTCTGAAGTCCGTTGCTCATTTTTAAAGTCAGCACTGAATCACTCCTTTTGGTTTTCAGCCATTAGGTTATCTATCGGATTTATAAGATCTTGGGCAAACACCCCATCTGCATCCTGCTTAGTGACGCTCCACAGTTAGATCTAGGATTTAATTATTTTTTAATCTTATGTTGGAGGAGATGCATTGAGCTTTCCACTTTGGTTTATGGTGAGCATATTTTTTGTGTAGAAATAGTACTCATTTCTGGACTCAAAAAATTACCTTCTCTACTGATGGAGGGAAGGAAATGCTTTCCCCTTTTGCTCTTGGAAGCAGTTTGGCACATTATTGGTGATCACACGAAGGAAGAGACTGAAGAAATAAGCCGTACATGCTGCAGCTGCCCAGAGAGGAAGGCGGCTGGCAGCTTTACACCAGGAAGGCTTTTACAAATACCTGGCTATTTTTAATAAATGCATAGCTGTTTTAACAGTCTCGATTGGACAACGTGATTTCAGCAGTGATGATTTTTAACTCTATCAGCAGTAACATCCCATCCAGGGATGGGATCCCCTGGAGCATCCCAAATCCCTGTGCCAGGTCCGTACCCAGTGTGAGCGTTTTGGTGTCGTGTTTGCCGTACGGATGTGTGTAGGAGTGTTCCCTGGGAAGGTGGAGCTGACCTTTCTTCCTTCTTCTGACCGCGTTTTCTTAGTCACGGCCTTACGCTTCCTTTGAATCACTCAGCAGGGGTTGACAAACGCCGAGGCAAGAACATGTGTCCTTCGGTAAGCGTCTTTACGCTTTAGTAAAAGGAGGATTTCGCAACTGGTGGTGCAGTTCCTGGCAGCTGAGTTCATCTGATGGGTTTGTTGCTGCCAGAAGAGCATCCTCCCACTCCTTTCCCCACACGGTGATACCTGGTAGTTCTGGTACAGCTCGGGTCCGTGGTGGAGCGGTGTTCCAATCCAGATGGAAGCAAGCATTTCCTCCACAGAGGGTGCAAAAGGAAGCAAGGGTGTTGTGTCAGTGTGCTGAGTTGCACCCTAAAATCTATTTAAAAGCTCAGTTTAGAGTCTGGGAAAGCACCAGCTGTGGCGTTGCCCTAGCCGTGCAGTGGGGAGAGCCTTTTGTCTGGGTGTTCCTGCTGCTGAATCACTCCCAACTGCTTTCCCAGTCCAGAAAGAGCTTCTGATCAGCTGCTCCCCAGCGGCGTGTGTCATGTTGCCCTGTTCGGTGGGAATGACAGATTGCTGTGGTATGTGATGTGCTTCAAGACCGCCTCTGAATCACTGCTGGATGGCCTGATGCTCTGCCAACGTGTCATGCAGAAATCCATCGCCAGGGGAGCAGGGAGAAGCATACCCTGAGCTTCCACTGGAATCCCACCGGCAGTACGGAAGCATCCTCTGCTGCAGCAGCTGCCAAAGCAACATCTGGGGTGGATGTGAAGGGCTGTGCCCTTTGCTGACCCACTTTCCTGTCAAGAGTAGGACAAATAAAATATTTTAAAAGCACGTGGGGGAAAAAGGAAACTGGGTTGTTGCACCACCGGTCTCTTCCCCACCATGTGCAGGTGGAGTTTCCTCCAGCTTGGTTTGTGTCTCTCAGTGTGGGAGATGCTCCAGTCCCCACATGTCCTCGCAGTGTCTCCCTGGGCAGGAAGAGGGTTCCTGAGAGGGTGGTGGAGCTCAAGGGAGCTGCTGAGCGTCAGCACCCAAGGGCTGGCATCATTGGGGTAATCGTGGATTTAGTGTATTCAGAAAAATGTTATTAAAATCAGCTTGTAAGGTGGCTTACAAGCACAAATTAACTCAAAACTGGGTCTTGGGAGAGTCTGGGCCCAGTGTGACACTGAAAACAGGGAATCTTCAGGGCTGTGGCTGTCCTGGCACCCCTTGCACAAGCAATGCATCAGCTTTCACCACTCTGCTGAGCCTCATGAATTCCTAAAAATCCTATTTTCCCTGGCAACTCCTTAATTTGAGTTCAAGCAATTTATTTTGTGGTTTGCATTTCACTTCCAGCAAATCAATCGCACATAAAGCAGGTTCTCCTGTCCCAACAGAGCTGTTTCAGAGCCAAGAGAAGCTGATCTTTCCTTTTTCTTGCTTCAGTATGATGGATATGGCTCCTTAGGGCTCACAGGGGTGTCCATCCCTGGCACCTGGTCTTTGCTCTGTCACCTCAGTCCTTGACATCCTTCAAGATCACCTTAGGACAGTCAGCAAAACTTTGAGCCTATTGCTACATCACTACTATAGTCTCTTGTCCATCATTCCCATAATTAAAAACTTAAGAGTTATGTCTCGGTCTTGCTCAGCCCTTGTACAGGTGTAATTAATGGAGACCCAATTATTAATTCAATTATCCAGCTGTGACAGTTGCTTTGCACCTCGGTCTTAAGGGCTGATGATCTGAAAAGCTTCCAAGATTCTGTTACTAGTTAAAAGATTTTCACCCGTGTCATAGCAAACAGTCAGCAAAACGATTCCACCGTGGCTTGAAAAGTACAGAAGTATTTTTTACCAAATTCTGGATTATTTTTCTCAACTACGCTGTTTGTGAAGGATAATCTCACCCTACCGAGGTGGCTGTTGCAGCCACTTCTGTGCTGCTCTTCCCTCATCTCCACAGCTGCTCCACCTTCTTCTGAGGAGGTTCCTAAAAGCCAAAAGACACTTTGAAGAAAGTTCATTAATGCTAAATTCGAGTTAAATTTTGGGTCTGTGTCGTCCCTGGCACACGGTGATGAGAACCACTCCACCAGCACATGCTGATCCCTTTCCACAGCGCGTTGTGGCACACGAAGTCACCTCTGCAACTTGATTAGGAGAAAAAAATAAGTATTTTTGTAAATGAAACAAGTTATTTTGTAGAAAAGAGTTTATTTGGGGCGCTTTTTTTGGCACTGCCTCTCCTGTAAAGTCTCCTCTGCAGCCAGAGGTGTGTCCCCGCACAGAGTGATGAGCGGCTGTGTCCCATCTCACCCCTGAAACTGAGGGGGCAGGGATGGGACGAAGCTCACGCTGAGATTTCTCCTGCGTGATGAAGAGGTGAAAAATATCCTTAAGGATCCAGGGAAAACAGGCAGGTGAGAGAGATGAGGCAGGTTCCTCCTGAGCTGGGTAGCTGGGCTTTTTTGGCTGGTATAATGTAGTCCCTGGGGAGCACGGCGAGGGAGTGGTCTGGCCAATTTTCCTCCCACCCCGTAGCCTATTTCTCTATGTTTAGGTTGGGAAAGATCTTCTTAATCATTGAGTCCACCCATCCAGCCCCTAGGGCACAGACCTGCAGCTCTAACCCTGCCCTGGCATGCGATTTCCTTGTCTGCTGGTGGAAAAGCCCACTTGGGTTTGACCAAGAAACCTGTCCAGATGATTTTCCACCAACGCTTTCACATCCCCTCCAGCCACAGGAGATGCCTGCACTTCTCTGATGCCTGGGGACAGCGGGGAATGGCTCCCTCTCCCTTGGGATCATCCCCAGGTCCACCTTGCTGCCAGACCTGCTGAGCTCCTGAAGTCTCTCTACTGATGGAGATGTGATGGCTTCACCATAGCATTCCCGCTGATTGGAGGCAGGACCCACCATCCCTGTGCTGTCCCATTCTCTGTCCTGTTCCAAACACCCTCTGGGGATGGATGCTCCAGCTGCAGGATCCCACCACAGATGTCCCAGCACAACCCCAGCCAGACCCTTCCAAAGCATCCATTAACAAGAGGCCAAACAGTGCCCTGACTGGAGGTCCCAGTAAGACCAGTCCATCTGAAATGGGTGATGAAACCTGGTTCACCCCAACCTGCCTGCTGCAAGCCAGGCTTACTGACAGCTTGGGATAAAGCAGAGTTGTGGGCCAACCCCTTTATCCTGACTTCAGAGGGGACTCGGGAACCCCTCGGGCCAGCACCAGCACCAGGGTGGATGTGGTGGTCCCAGATGTCTGTCCTACCTCCTCCCAAACCTCCAACCAAGGAACGGCATCAGCTCCTTCTGTTCCTGGGCAGGTCCACCAAACACACCATTTTTTCCTGATTTCTCCTCGCTTTTCAGAGCAGCCCTTCATGCACACAAGCCCATTATCTCCTCCTCCTCCAGACTAAACAAACCCTCCTTCAACCTTCCCTCGCTCTCACGGTTTTTTGTCCTTTTTATCAGTCTCGCTGCCACTTCCTGGACTTGTTCCATGTCAGCATCTCTTTTCAGAGAGGAATAATCTCGCTGCACATCCCACCTGCAGAGCTGCCCTTAGAAGAAGACTTAACTTTCCTGCTGGGTCCTGCACCACCTTTGGCACCATATACCCTGAGCTTTCCTGCCTCACCAGCTATTTTGTAATCAGTGCTCTTAAATCTTCCTCCTCAAAGCACAAACTTCCCCTTACCATCTCATCCAGACCACGAACAGTCCACCAAAACTCTGGGGAAGAGAGTAGCAACTCCATAGGGTTGGGAAAACATCTGAAGAAGGTTGTTGAGCTCCTTCTGCAAAGCCAAACATCAAGGACAGGAGGACAAGATCATTGCAGATCTCCTACATCACATCTAGCAGAAGACATAGGTGACGAGTCATGACTATCGCAACCCATGGGCACTAGTTAATCAAGAAACCTCGGGTTTCTTCCCGGTGGCAATGACTTCATGGGACGAAACGGCAGCTACCTGCCCCGTTACTGCTGATAGCTCGAAACTGAGGATGAATTAACTACCTGAATGAAGGTAAGCCTATTCTAAAAGGACACTGTCAACATGTTTCAGCCTAAAAATCACCAAAAAAAGGTGCCGGGGCTGGAAGAGCCCCCAGCCCTGCTGCTAAAAGGCAGCCCAGCAGGAGCTTACGCTGAAAGCAAAGACGAAGAAATTGGAGGAGAAAGGATTCTTCTCACTTTGCATCATCGCAGTCCAACCACATCTATTTTTGATACACACGTGGCATCAAGCACCCGTCACTGCTATTCCTACTCCATCCAGCACCTCCACATGACAGGGGATGAGCGGCAGTGGGATGGAGCCCGCCAGAAGGGTGCATTGCTTTTAATTGTCCCGCCACGCAGCTTAAAATCTGGGGAATTCAATCATCACCCTTCATCCCCCCTCTCCCAGTAAAGGACAACTGGCCCTTGGGCACAACACTCCGCTCCAGGGACACTTGTCCCCTCCTGTCATCCAGTGTTACTTGTACACCTTATTTTAGTCTCTGGTCATGGCCTAGATGCACTTCCATAAAGACTTGGTGGTGTATTCTCAAGAAGAGAGAGAAAAAAGTCATTTAAACTGCAGTGTCTAGCCCTCATGGGTTGTGACGCTAACTCCTGGTCACTTGAGGACATCCTTCAGCAAAGCTCCCGAGAGCCACGTGCCCACTTGGCCATGTAGCCCGAAAAGCTACTGTCTACTACTGGGCTGAGAATGTGCAAAACTCAGCGCTGGGATCTCAGAGCATGCTCTCACTATTTCTTGAAGCCTTTTGGATGATGGGCTCGCATGTAGCGATGGCTGGTTGGACCTTGGTCAGGGAGGGTTCGCGCAGTTGCATTTTCCAAAAAAATATATCGAATACAGTTTTTTATTTTGCTGATATGTTTTAACCTTGGTTCCTGAGTGAGGTGCTTTCCCCTCTCCCTGAAGGAACTCCTCAAGCAGTTTTGAGCAAGGGCAGAGCAGAGCTGGACAGTGGCATCTACCAGTGGGACAGCAGAGCTGGGCAAAGTGTTGGAGATGGGGTGTGATGGGTTTGAGGGCAGAGATGTCAGGGTGCTGCAGGCAGGCGGGTGCTGCAGGCAGGGGGGTGTTGGGTGCTGC
>NW_010329900.1:0-2434 GCF_000700745.2 Antrostomus carolinensis
TTTAGATGACAAATATCAAAATACAAATATGTGTGCGGAGCTGGTCCCCTTGGCTTTTTTTAAAATAATGTTGATACAGGTGGGGGAAGTGAGAGCAAGGAATGTAGGAGTAACAGTGACTGTGGGCACAGATACACCTAAAAGCTGGGATCAATTTAATGTGGAGGAGCCCAGCCAAGCCTCCCTAGGGATACCTTGGCTGCTTGGATGCTCCATGCCTCAGCTGGTAGTCACCTTATACCTCTGAAAACTTTCAGGTTGCAAGCAGCCCAGTGAAAAAGATAAGTAAGAGTCATTGTGTGTGCTGTAACGTTGCAAATCCCACGTGCTGTGGCATACACTCCCTCCACTCTGCTGTTGCATTCCTGGACCAGATGCTCCTACTTTAGATGTGAGCTGGTTGCCTTTATACTTTCTTCATCCACCTACCTCTCTCCAAGTTGTTCCTGTTATTTCTGTGCTAAAAATGTTAACCAACCAGAGAAAATTCAATGGTTCATTTTTGCAGGTGTTTTTTGAAAACCATGTTTTGTGCTGCAACTTATTTCAGCATTACAATGAGCTAGTTGGTCTTTCTCAGAGTCGGGCATCTGGCGCATGCGGTCAGTGTAAAAGTGTATAAAAAGCAGTGGAGATGCAGACATGATGGTTGTAGCACTCACCTTCCTCAATGCAGTTTTGATAACCACAAAGCTTCTTGCATTAAAAAAAAAAATGTAATTGACTATCGACTACATGACTTGTGTTGTATATCATTCCCCTAAAGTTTCTGAACGAGAAGCTGTCTCAACCAGAGATGGTTGAACGGCATATCATAGAATCATAGAATGGTTTGGGTTGGAAGGAAGCTTAAAGATCACCTAGTTCCAACCCCCCTGCCATCAGCAGGGACACCTTCCACTAGACCAGGGTGCTCAAAGCCTCATCCAACCTGGCCTTACACCCTTCCAGGGACGAGAAGCTGTCTCAACCAGAGATGGTTGAACGGCATATCATAGAATCATAGAATGGTTTGGGTTGGAAGGAAGCTTAAAGATCACCTAGTTCCAACCCCCCTGCCATCAGCAGGGACACCTTCCACTAGACCAGGTTGCTCAAAGCCTCATCCAACCTGGCCTTAAACACTTCCAGGGAGGGGGCATCCACAACTTCTCTGGGCAACCTGTTCCAGTGTCTGACCACCCTCACAGTAAAAAATTTCTTCCTAATATCTAATCTAAATCTACACTCTTCCAGTTTAAGCCATTGCCCTTTGTACCTGCCCTTGTAAAAAGTCCTTCCCCAGCTTTCTTGTAGCCCCTTCAGGTACTGGGAGGCCGCTATAAGATCTACCCGGAGCCTTCTCTTTTCCAGGCTGAACGACTCTCTCAGCCTGTTCTTGTAGGAGAATGTATATCATTCGAGTGTAGGAGAATGTATATCATCCGAGTGCTCCAGCCCTCGGATCATCCTCGTGGCCTCCTCTGGACTCGTTCTAACTGGTCCATGCCTTGGAGCTCATCATATGTCTCATACAAAGCTCTGCCATTTCACAAACAATCATATGACAAAAGCACCATCTTAGAAGAAGAAATAAAAAAGAAATATGACCATTTTGAAGCAGAGCACTCATTGCAGCCTGAACAGTCATGAGCTCTGTGGAGTAAAAGCTAGTACTGCTTTTCTGTATGGCCCATCCTACTTGCAGCTCGGCTCCTATCCCAGGGGAACAGCCTTGTTAGTGAGGTTTTAGAGAGTGTCAAGGGTGAGGGCAGTCTTGATCTAAATTTAATATTCTTACTTAGTAATTTGAAAGTAAGCAGCAGAAAACAAATTACTGTTTTTTACTGTATGAGACTTCTGTTTTAAAGCTGTTCACAGCAGGAAAACTGTCCCGGGGCATTTGAATACGGTTTGAGGCTCCACATGTCTGAAGAAAGTCACTTTGCTCTTTGTCTGGAAACTGGCTAAAGCACCTTGCAGAGGGGTAGGAAAAGATAAAATGTGTTCAGAAGAAGAAAGCTTCCTAGGGAGAGGGAGGCTTTGGTTCTGCCAAGAGAAACATCTGAATGCTAATTGTAGGTGGGAGGAAGGGGGGAATAAGCCATCAAGTTGCCTAGGAGGAGGCTTGGGGAAAGCAGGGGGCATGGTGGGGGTGGGGAATATTTGGGAAATACTGCCTTTGATTAACACAGACTTAATTGGAACCTAACAAAGAGATTTAAAAAAAAAAAAAGAAAGGTTTGGCAAGTTAAATCTTTCCAGTGCCATACATCTAAGGAAGCCAACGGTGGCCTACAGAGAGTCTGAATGGGCAATGTGGAAAATTCTAGGGGTGTGTAATTTTATCTGCAGGGTTATGACAGCCATCATTTTGAAACATGGTGACTATCAGAACTAATTAATTCTCCAAGCCCATAGGATGCATTAAGATAGAGCTGCAGCTGGTATGCTG
>NW_010329900.1:2456-5049 GCF_000700745.2 Antrostomus carolinensis
TTGTCAATGTTAATGAGGGAGAAGGCACAGACAGCTGATCTAAACCCAAATGTGTTCATGATGCATACAGCTGATGGCAATGCAGACTGCCAGTCAAGGGGTGGTCTTAGCCATAGATTAGATCCTCATAGTGGCCTCTTCAGCTTTCTTTCTTTCCTCTCTCTTTTTTTTTTTTTTTGTTTTGTTTTGTTCTCAAAAGAGTCTTTCAGCTGGTGAAATTGTAAACAAAAGGCATTCTAGCTGAGGCTGTGGAGGAGAGAGCTTTGCTGGGGAGACCCAAGGAGAGTAGCGTACGTGGTGCTAACTTGGACAATGTTATTTACTACAAATTTTAAGGGAGTGTTAGGTGGGGGAGCTGTAACGTTGATCTTATAATCAGCACTGTGCCCTGAAGGGAACAACCACAAAATGAGGGGCTGCTCACAGGTACCTCTGGTAGCCTTTCATGCTTTAATAACATGTTGCTTAAAAAAATGAGTCATGCCCTAGGCATAGGTAAGACCCCATGTCCTGTAGGTCCAGCAGGATAGAAAACTTACAAATAAGTCCTTGATTTGTCCTCTCCATATTCAGCTGTGAGACATTCAGGCCAAGATGTACAGGGCGATGAAGATGTGGGGCTCCTGGGTAGTGATGCCATGGAGGTGAAGGGAAAGACTTAGTAACCCAGAACTGGAAGTGCAGGTAGCATAGAGGAATATTAATACCATTTTTGCATCCCTGTCTCTGCTCTGTATCTCCTATGCTGTCATTCTTGATAGACCATACATAAACTCTGGTCCCATGTTGCTGCCAGCTAACAGTATACAGAAGGTACTGCCCTGGTACAAAATCTTGACTTTTTTGAGCACTGTGGCTCTTCCTGGAGTTATAGCACTCTTCATAATAATTGTCTCATATTTAGTGGAGTATAAATATAACACATATTCCTTGCACAGACTTGGAATAAAATGAATCACAGTTATGAGTTGCTGGATAAATGCACCAAAATAAGCTTGTAGTTTGAATTAAGATCTGCCTGTTTGTGTAATGTCAGCATGTAAGAAGCTTCAGCTTTAAGATGCAATCAAAAGATATTGGAAACTAGGAACAAATAATAGGCTTACACAAGATGAGAAGGTGGCTCAAATGCATCTTGATGGCAGTTCTCAAGCAAACCTGATTTACAGTTTATAAACATCCAGGCAGGAAGGAGAATGGGATTGTTTGTGTCTTGTACTTGTGCAGTTCTGCTAAGGTTGCAGTGTGTAAGGCCAAAATACCCATAAAACCGTGAGATTCCAGGATTTGGGATGGATAGAGGGATGTAGAGCATGGATTTCTGGTGGTGTCAATGTTACATTGATTTCTCCAAACCCATGGTGGAGAAGCAAGACAGAGTGGCATGCGTGTTTCAGATCTTAGCAGTTGGCCGTGGTAGGGTGGGGATGTTTGGAAACCCCAGGCACCATAAGGTAAGGGAGCTTGTTGAGTCAGAGGAAGCAGCAGAGGCTGTGTTATTACCATGGTGTTATTACCTGCTGACTGATTTCCTTGCTCTACACAATGCAGAGAGTTCACTGTAACTTTGGCCTACGTAGAGCCTGTAGGCTTTCATAGTAGTGCTTTTGTTTTGGCTAGTCAGACATAAACAAAGTTAGCTTAATATAGTTAATAATTTACTAGTAATAGAACTGAATTGCAGATAATGATGTGGAGTAATCAACCTTTGCTATTTTTTTTTTTCCTTCCTTTTAAATGCAGCCTTTATTACATTATCCAAATGTGCGTGTTTACGGCTATAGTGCATTGATTTCAGCCAATTATCTTGTCTAGAAAAGCCATCTCAAAATTTGTTTGAGAAAGAAAATCACCCAGAAGACAAGCTGGTGTAATTTCCAGAAATAGTATAACACAATGTTATCTTTCATTGTCTTCCTCCTTATGATACACAAACTTGCCGTGGTTTACATTAGGCCACAGGGATCTGTGATGTGCTGTGCTAGACGGGTAGCACAGTGTGGGCATGCAGCATGGTAATCCCTAGGCCATGACCCAAGGGCAACAAGTTGCCCACAGGCACATCTGATATCGTTGGGAAGAGCCAAGTGTGGAGCTGCCTTGGCATGTGTTAGCTGGCTGCAGGCCAGCAAAAGTTGCAAACCACTGCCCTAAGAAATAGAGCTGGATTTGGGATAAAGAAGCTCAGGCTGCATTTTTGGCTCTGTTGCTTAAAGGTGTGGACAAACTGCTCTCCCTTCTACCTTGGCTACATCTCTCCTTTTTGCCTTTTTATTTGTTTGCCTTTCACTATGGGTGTGTGTCAGTGCCTCCAAGAGTAACGTCCCAGGTGAGGATGGCTCCAGTACAAGAATAAAACGCAGTTTCTCTCCCGCCTCCTCCATCTCTCTGTAGTTCAGTGCATGAATTTTTTATTTTTTATTTTATTCTCTTTTTAAAATTAAATATTTCCTGTCGCAGTCTGCTGAGGAGGGAAGAGAAAAGGGTGAGCTTTCTACCTGGCATCTCCGGAATCCAGTTTGCCCTGTCCTGGGGTATGCTTGCAGGAGGCGAGGGGCGGGCAGGGGTCCCGCGAGGGAGCGGATCCCCACCA
>NW_010329900.1:5088-5432 GCF_000700745.2 Antrostomus carolinensis
CCTCCATATCTTGGACCCTCCCCACGGGACCACCGGAGGGCAGCAGAGCCCAAGTCACGGCGTCAACCCCACAACCCACAGGAATCGGCACCTACGAGGGGCTCCTCGAACCCCACCACCCCTGTGATGGCTGCGCAGGAGGCGGCTCCCTGCGTAGGTAACCCCACTGCAACCCAGAGGAGACCCACCGAGGTGTGAAAATGTGAATATGTTTATACGGTTGAGGTGTACCTATTTCCTAAAAATAGCCTGAGAGCATGTGGGGGTGAATAAACATGTAAAAATAAATATTAAAAAAATCTAAAACCAAATATAAAAATATATAAATACAAATATATAAAAAA
>NW_010329901.1:0-1406 GCF_000700745.2 Antrostomus carolinensis
GGACCGTTCGAGTCCTTTCACGCCTCTCCTCTCCTCTCCTCTCCTCTCCTCTCCTCTCCTCTCCTCTCCTCGCTGCGGCTGGGACACAAACATCCTTCTTTTAGTGGTGTTGGGCTGGTGGGGAGACTTGGCACAGCCAGATAAGAAGGTGTGGGGGCTCAAAGCTGTTTCCAGAGATTCTGCTATGCTGCAGCAGTCTTGGTTTGTGCCATGTTTGCTTGGGATCCCTGTGTTCCTGCAGCATTGGTGCCCTTGTTAAGAAATCTCTTGACAGGACTCGCTAAGGCCAGTGTGTCCTTGTGAGATCTCTTACCAGAACTGAGAGAGAGGTCAGCTCTTCTGAAGGATGTGGCAGAATTGTGTTCTGTGAATCTCAGCTCTGTGTTGGAGAGTCCCTGTGCTGCTGACTGGACGGAACAGCTACGCAGACAGAGCAATAACCCCCAGGCAGTCCGCAGCTCTTGAAGACCCCAGGCCCTTTCTGAGCATGCCACCGGTACTTATCTGTAGATATTTCTCTCTCCTAGATCTGATCTACTGTGGCCGTAAGCTGAGGGATGACCAGACGTTTGATTTTTACGGCATCCAGTCTGGCTCCACTGTTCATGTCCTGCGCAAGTCCTGGCCCGAACCTGATCAGAAACCAGGTGAGGAGAAGACAGTGTGTGTTACCAGTTAGATCTCCTCAGGATGTATTTGGTCTGAGTCTCTTGTGACTGAGAAACAGCTTCACTTATGATTTGTTTGGAGGATGAACAGATCAGTATGTTTATTTAGGAACTCTCAGTCTCTAACAGCAGCAAATGGGTGTTATGTTTTCATGCTGATGGGAGAGTGAAGACATGAGCTGTGTGATATGGAGACTGAATATCCTTTCCTTAATTGCCTGTCACCAGTTTTAGGATGTTGCCAGAGAACTGGGAACAAAGTGACTGGTTACTCAGCTTCAGGGATGAGCAGGCTTGTGTGTGTTCCTAGTCTGCCTGACTGTAGAATAAGATGGGTTAGTTTGGAGTTATTACTTTAATACAGTTTCCGGGTGGAAAACGGTGACGAGTGGTGTCCCTCAAGGGTCGGTATTGGGGCCGGTGCTGTTCAACATCTTTGTCAGTGACACGGACAGTGGGACTGAGTGCACCCTCAGCAAGTTTGCTGACGACACCAAGCTGTGTGGTGCGGTTGACACGCTGGAGGGACGGGATGCCATCCAGAGGGATCTTGACAGGCTTGAGAGGTGGGTCTGTGCCAACCTCATGAAGTTCAACAAGGCCAAATGCAAGATCCTGCACCTGGGTCGGGGCAACCCCAGGCACAAACACAGGCTGGGTGATGAAGGGATTGAGACCAGCTCTGAAGGGAAGGACTTGGGGGTGTTGGGAACAAGAAGCTGAACACGAGCAGACAAT
>NW_010329902.1:0-206 GCF_000700745.2 Antrostomus carolinensis
CCTGCACGGGGAGCCCGAGCTGGGCTGGGTGTCCCAGCACACCACCTCACTCCCAACTTAGGCACAGCTTTGCTGGGTGCAGCCTGCCCTGCCAAAGCCCCAGGCACCTTCAGCCAATCCCAGATCTTGGGGTCCTCCAGAGTCCCCAGCCATAAGACCTCCCCAGTGCGGCAGGACTGGATGAGGCACCTTGAGCTGCTCTGAGA
>NW_010329902.1:370-623 GCF_000700745.2 Antrostomus carolinensis
ATGCCTGTTCCTCAGGGCACCGCACCGGGGTTAAAACTGAGGGTGGCAGTGGGAGCCGGGGTGCCCGGCGGGCTCAGGAGAGCACCTGAAATGGGGGGTCTGAGTGTTAATGAAAGCTGAGTGTTAATGAGGAACGCCCAGCCGTGCCACCTCAGCGTGCTGCTGTGGGGACACCCTGCTGCCCGAGGGTGACGTTAGTCCGCGTAAGGGGTCTGGTGGCAGCTCGGCCAAGGAGGGGGTGAGCGAGCAAGCA
>NW_010329902.1:663-1002 GCF_000700745.2 Antrostomus carolinensis
TGAGAATCTAAGGAGACAGCTGCTGCTGGCAGGGGGCTCAGGGGCTTATTTCCCTCCAACAGCTCATAAGGCTCTGAGATATGAAGGGTCTCCTGTTGGAGGGTAAAGACCACATAGGCAAGGTGGGCACAGGCAGCAAGGTGGCAGCAGCCAGAGCTCCACTGCGGGCAGGTGCAAGGGGACTCTGCCACCCTGACCCTCTCCCCAGCACCGGGTTGGGTGGCACCACAGTCCCTGAGGGCATTGTGGCTCTGGCTCCTTGTTCAGAGCCATGAGCAGGGCAATGAGGTGACCCACTCCCAGCTAAAAGCTTTTGGACATAAACTGGAAGGAGTCCCC
>NW_010329902.1:1058-1381 GCF_000700745.2 Antrostomus carolinensis
GCACTCGCAGCCCTCGCCAAGCCCCGACTGCTCCACAGCTCCTGTGGCACCCAAGCCGCCTGGCAGCAGAGATTCTGCTCCTCCCAAGACCAGCTCTGTTGCATTTCCCTCCCTCCCAACCTGGTGATGGTCCCTGCAGCCCCTGGAGAGGCTCTGAGCAGCTGGGAGCACCCAGCTCTGCCCAGAAGGCACTTGGGAGCCCAGGAGCTGTGGCAGAGCAGAGCTTGCGGTGCACCAGGCTTGTCCCCGCTGGCGACAGCGCCTTGGGGCGGCAAGAGAGCAGCCCTAGGGACCAGACCCTCCCTCTCCCCACTTACCTCTCT
>NW_010329902.1:1481-2130 GCF_000700745.2 Antrostomus carolinensis
GGAGGGTGGTTATGGCCCCCCCCCAGCCAGTCCCCCCCAAGCTCACCCCGACTGTCAGCACCTTGGCAAAGCCAGCACGACCTTGTGCTCTGCCACAGACACCCCCAGGGTCGGGGAGTACAGACATCGACGCCCCAATCGCCACGTTACCTTTTGCAGGAGCTGCAGGACGCTGTTCCTCTCCCTGGCCAGGCGCTCAGCCTCCTGGGCACTCTGCAGCCGGATCTGGGCAACCTGAGCATCCAGGGCAGCCACCCGCTCCTGGGGAGCAGGCAGAGGGGTGAGCTGGCCACCAGCAAGCCACGGGGCTCAGCAGAGCCGCAGGCCACCCCCCCTAAAAAAAAATCCCTTTCTGCGGGCGATGCGGCGGTGGCACTCGGCCCGGCTCTGCAGGAGCTGCCGGCCCCGCAGCTCACGCTCCTCCTCAAGGCAGCTCTCCCGCTCCAGCTGCTGGAACTCCAGGTCCTCAAAGAGCTTGGCCTCTGTCTCTATCACCTCAGCCTCCTTCAGACACACAAGGGCATGGCAGATCACTCCCTCTGGACTGGCATCTCCACATCCCACAGGGAAACCTCCCACTGTGCCCCCACATCCCGCTGGCGCTATCCGGGAATCCACAGCAGAGCCCGTCCCTGGTGTGGACAGGCAG
>NW_010329903.1:0-2780 GCF_000700745.2 Antrostomus carolinensis
CAAGAGTTTGGGGAGCATCACATCACACACAGCAACACCAAAGGGGTTTAGCACCCACTGCACTGAGGACAACCACCTCAGGGCTTTGGGGAGCATCAGTCACATCGGGCACAGACCCTCCTGGGGGTTTTGGTACCCACCCCACTGAACCCAGTCATCTCCAGGGGCTGTGACCCACCACACCAGGGACAGCCCCCCCACAGAAGTTTGGGGAGCATCACATCACACACAGCCATCCCAGGGGCTTGTGCATGACCTGAACAGCCCCCCCTTGCCCAGCTGCAGCATCCCCTGGCCCAGGGTGGGGACACACATCACACTTGTCCTCACCCACCCTGTGTCCCCTCCTGGCAGTGCTGGCTCAGGCCAGGGTGCCCTGGGGGTTCCACACACAGCCCAGAGCCGTGGCTGAGCCCCTGATGCGGGGCTGCCACACGTCCCAGCCACCACCCATGGCAGGGTCTGAGCTGGGCAGTGGCACAGCAGGATGTGGGGGGCTGCCCTGAGCCCCTCACGTGGCACAGACACCCACAGCTCTCCCATGGCTTCATCTTGCTGGGAGCTCACACTCAAGAGCAGCCCTCCAGTCCGGGGTTTCTAACCTCTGAGCAAGGGCTTGGAGGAGGAAGAATAAAAGAAAAACCCGTCTGGCTGCAGCCCCAACGTCACTCTTTCAGAAACCAGAGCAGCATATGGGAATATTTGCCCCTTTCCCTAGAGATGGAGACGAGCAGATGACAGGCTGTGAGCATGTGTTAGTCCCACCAACGCACGCTCCAGCCAGCTTCCCATTAAGGGCGGCAGTTGCTCCAGACCCAAATGTTAGCAGTTTTCAATTAGCAAATGGCAGAGGAGAGGGATTCCTGGGGGACACGCTAAGCAAGTCAAGCTCTATCACTTGTCACTCAAGGAGCTCACGTTACCCTTTTCCCCGAGAGGTTCTGCTTAAAATAAAATCCTCCAGCAGCCCAGGGTGGAGGGAAAAGGCAGGCAGCCTGCTTGCTCTCGCTGCCAGAGCTGCCAAGAAGGGGATGGGTGGCTGATTTCTGGGGTTATCCTGCGGGGTAACAGGTTTGAGCTGCAACAGGGCTTTAGCTCCTGATATCCAGAAAGCGGGGAAGCTTGTGCCGGTGTGTGTCGAGGGTAAACAGCCACCACAGGGTCTTATCCGAGGGACGTGACGAGCTGGCAGCCTGCTCGGATGGTGGAAAACAGTGAGCTAAACTTTAACCAGCTCCCAGAGAGCCTGGAAACCCAACACGGAAAAACAAATGACAGTGGGTGACTGCAGAGAGAGCAGTGGGGTGCACCGGGCACCCCTGAGCTGTCACGGGGGTGGCAGCCCTGAGTTGCAATGCCCCTGGGCTGGGTTTGCTCAGAGCCATGAACCCCCCAGGGCAAGATCTACAAGGAGCCCTTGGTCTGTCTGGTTCTGCCACTAAGTCACAGCACTGGAGCCAAGCTCACCTCCCAGGGAGAGAAAGGCACAAACACCCCAGACACCCGCCCCAACACGCTGTCACCTGGCCCTGTCTGACAAACATCCCCGGACACGGCTACGGGATTGGGATGGAGCCAAAAGGATGGGCCCCGTGTGTCAGCATCCGGCGGGGTGGGGGGGCTCCCCTGACAGAAGGGACAGGACACACCACTCCTGCCAGTTTGGAAAGGCTGCGTCTCCCATGACAGGCATGAAGCAGAGCCCAGTTTTATCACTATTTACTACATCTCTTTGATGTTTTAAAATCTTTTTCTTTCCTAACCTCACTAAAGAGCATCTCTGCTAATTAGCCAGGAGCTGACAAAGCCATCAGAAGGTGCTGGCAGTGCTGGCAGGACGGCTGGGAGGTGTCAGACCCTGCAAACAAAGATCTCCTCCTTCTCCCCCTCTCCCTAATGAACGCCCTCCCCGCACTCAACATCACAGCCAGGCGTTTGCCTCGCACAAAGGCGACGACGCTCAACCTCCGGGCAAATGTCCCCTTTGTGGAGGTGACATGTTCTCTGTCCCCCTTGAGGAGGTGACATGTTCTCTGTCCCCCTTGACAGGTCAATCCTTGAATCCATCTGGGCTTGGGGAGACCCAGGGAGACCTCCTGCCTCCTTCCCCATGCCCTGCACCCCCGCTCTGTCCCTCTGCCTTGTATGTAACTTAAACTGGAGGGACAGCAAACCAAGGCTCTGGCCTCTAAAGAAGTTAAGGTGGAGCATTTTGCCCCAGGGAAAGGAGTGGGGAGAGTCCTCACCCTGTTTCTGGGGACCCAGGGAAGGCAGGGGGTGAGGGCAGCGGGGCAGCTGGACAGACAGACAGCAGCCACACCTTCTGCCAAACCTCGTGGGAAGGGGGATACAACCACAACAGAGGTGCTGGGATCAAACCACATCAGCTGTGGGATCACAGGCGTTCTGGGTGGTTTCCTGCTGGCAGCGATGGCTCCAGGTCAGTGGGATTTTATTGAGCACAGGAACGGGGACAGGCTCTCCCCAGGTGACAATGACCAGAGGGGCCCCACACTGTCCGGGATGCACAAGATGGGACCAAGCAGCTTCATCCCCCATCACCTCCCCTACCTGCTCCCTTCTGGCCCTGCCTTCCTTAGCAGGAAGAGCCACGGGGACGTGGCTGATCCACCACCAGCTCCGCAGGACTCGGGAATAAAACCAGGATAAAGGGAGAAGCCCTGAGACCTGCAGCTTCCACCGGGAGCTTCTGCAGGGAAACAAAGCAGCAGACGTGAGGAATGCAACTGGCCTATTTGCCCGGGCTGCTCTCTGCCTCC
>NW_010329903.1:2798-15573 GCF_000700745.2 Antrostomus carolinensis
TCGTTTCAAGAGCTATTGTTGCTCGGGGCTGGGGGCCTCTTTGTTTCCTTTACCCTTTCGCCAGGCTTGGTCACAGCCTGGTATTAAAATATTCAAATCATCTTGCTGGGCTTTACAGCTGAACTCCTGCACGGAGCACGCACAGGCTGTGAAATCCCAAGGGCTCCAGCCCCCTGCCCAGCACAAAGCACACTGGTCCATACTGGTTCCTCCTGCCCGGACTGAAGGGTCCTGATATTTGAGCTGGTGACACCTCCAGCCCCAGCACTCCTGTGCAAAAGCATCATTAAGCCATAAAACAACCCACCTAACGCCAGCACATCAGTGGGAACAGGGGGCTGCCAGGGGCTCACTCCTGGATTCGGCAGCCCAGCTGGAGCAGGGAGAGTCCTGCCCTCCAGGCTACATGTCCCCCAGGCCAGTGGCATTTTGGTGCCAGCACTGACAAGACAAAGGGTGGCCGCGACCCCTGTCCTGCCTGCCTGCCACTCCAGCCAGCCCTCAGCCCCGGAGAGGCTGTGGCAGGAACACCAACCCCTTCTCACGGGATGTTTGCAGGTGATGTGGGGTGAGAGGAGCGCCGAGAGCTGAGCCCAACACAGCCAAGAGAAATCTGTTGCTGTAGGAGCTGGTGCTGCCACCAGCTCAGCACAGAAAGGACAGACATCAGCCCAGAGGGGCTTCAAGGCAATTTAACCCAACCCTGCAATTACCCTGGTGCCCAGGTTGGTCTGGGAGCAGAGAACACCTTCCCCTCTGCCAACACGGGGCTGCCAGAGCCGTCCCTGTAACCTGCAGCACAAGGCAAGTGCCAAGGGACTGGCAGAGCCTTTGAATTCGAGTCAGCTTCCTGGGATAGCAGGGTGTAACCGCCTGAAAAGGCAGCTCCACAAGAAACAAAAAACAGCAGGGAAAAACCCGTGCACCCACCCTGCCAGGAGCCAAAGAGGGAGGCCACGTCTGCCGTCAGGGCTGCACACGCCTCTCCTGGCTGGACAGGACCTGCTCCCTTCTCCAGCTGGAGCCTGGGAGGCGAGGGAGGAAAAAGCAGGAGAGCTGCAGAAATTCATTACCTTTCACATGACAGAGGGATCAGTCGGCTTCTACCAGAGCCCGGCGAGGTTTCCCCTCATTGAAAACAGGAAAGAATCACAAAAATAATTAGAGAGATTTCATCTCAGCCAGCTTATGAAAGCCCTGACTTTATACACAACAGATTGGCAACAGCACAAAGATGGATGTGAAAGGCAAGAGCATTTGCAATGTCAGACAGATCAGAGACAGAAGCTCATCAAAAAATGGCCCAGGGCAGATGTAAGTTAAAAAAAGAAAAGAGGAGGGGGAAAAAAAAATAAAGGAAACAACCCTTCTGGACATAAAAACCATAACTCCTGTCTGTGACATGGTGATATGCCCCCTCCTGCCTCCAGAAAGGATCCCTGCTGAAAACTCATCATCTCCCTGGAGAGATCTGGGTTAAAAAACTTCCATTACTGACAATTGCTCGCTGTGTTTCGCTGCCTTCCGTTAGCTCAGCTGGGAGCCAGTGAGCTGGTCAGCAGCAGGATTTAGGGGCCTGAGGACAAATGTCAGCTGGAAGATCCTCGGGTGAGCTCCTGGGGCTGGGGGGAGGCTGTAATTGGAAAGCTCCAGGCAGCATTTCGGGAGAGGCTGCTCGCGCCGCGTTCAGCCAGCCGTGCCGGCCAGGACCCTCGACAGCGTGACAAACAGCTCAACAAACGGGTGACACGTTTGAAGGGGGTGGATGGGAAAGGACAGACTCCTCTAATTAGAAAAGAGGTTTGCACTTAGTCACCCCGTGCAGCGCCTGGGGCCCTAACTCCAGACGCTGCTGCTGTGCAAAGGCTGACAGCTCTCTCAGACACCGAGCTGTCAGCCTGGGCTTTGTAACCAGAGACACTTTCCACCCGGGAAAACAACCTCTCTGCCTGTCCCCCTTCTACACAGGCACTTCCAGCGGGGAGGGGCAAAGCCCCAGCGTGACCCCCTGAACGCAGCACCGGAGCTCTGGGGATGTCTGCCCCGTGGCAGGTCCAGGGCAGCAGCTCTCAGGCACTAGAGATTCACAGTGATCCTCGTTGATTTGGTAAGTGACACCAGCTCTGGTTCTGAGGGAACCATCGTTAGGAGCTCCCTGTTTCCAGGCCATGGCCCTCGGAGTGCAGCTGCAGAGCTCCCGAGTCTGGGGATGCAGGTCCAAGCCAGGCTGTAGCAGTGAGAGGTCAGGCATGGTCCAGTATCTATACGATGAGGCTGGATGTGGCCCCTCCCCACTTAAACTCACTGGGAAGGCGACTCTTCCATGGCAGCTGAAACACAAAGGGCAAGGACCAAGAATAAACCATAAGCCACCATCTCAATGAATCACAGAATCACAATGACTCACAGAATTGCCTTGATTGGAAAAAACCTTTAAGATAATGGAGTCCAGTCATGAACCCAACACTGACCAGTCCCCGACTAACCCACGTCCCTCAGCACTATGTCTACATGACTCTTCAGTCCCTCCAGGGATGGGGACTCCACCACTGCCCTGGCCAACCCCTTCCAATGCCTGAGAACCCTTTCAGCAAAGAAATTCTTCCTCACATCCAATCTCAACTGCCCTTGGTGCAACCTGAGCTACAGGGAGCAGTGCCCTGCCCCACACAGGCCAGATACCCAACAGATGGGCACCACAATCCCTGTCCTGCTACCCCAGAAAGCTGCCAAAGGGCCTCAGCAGTGGCACAAGCAGGAGGCAATGCCCAGCACACAGAGCCCAAGCAGGAGGCAATGCAATCTCTTGAGGCTTGCACCCTCCTCCTCTCCAGCATGCATGATTTCTCCCAGTTATTCCTGTGTTTGCAGTAGGACTGAGAGAAGGGCGCAGCAACGGCCTGATGATAAAGTGGGCAGAAGCCCAAGTCAGTTAAAGATGGTGTTGGCTGCACGGGAGGAAACCACAGAGCAGTGTAGAACTGCTGCCCCAAAGGTGGAGCACAGCTGGCCTGTGCCAGCACCTTCTCCAGGCCAGATCACAGCCAGAGCTGACAGCAGCAGTGACATCAAACGTGCCACCAGCTCTTGTGTTCTCTCTGGAGGGGTTTCCAGGCAGACTGAGCTCCGTGAAAGTCCAGAGTCAAAACTGAGCTTTTCAGAGCTCTCGATGCTTTTTGCACCCTGGTTACTGAGGGACACTGGAGCAGGCGAGGCTGCTGCCCTGATATCACTGCTGGGAGTTTGTATTTCCAGTCCCAGGAAGGTTTTGGACTAGGGACAGTGGTGGGGCTGCACGCTCAGTCCTTGACAGTTACGGTGCTGCAGGTGGGAGCCCCCAACCCAGCTGCCATGGAGCACAGGGTGACTCCAGCAGCAGAAGGGGAGAGCAGCCTGCAGCCTTCCTGCAGAAACAAAACCCTTTTACTCCCATGACAAACACTTTGCTTGTTCCCGAGCCTGTGGACTCGGCCGTTCCCTGTCCCCTTCACGTGGCAGCACACATCACGTGAGAGCTTGGCACTCGCAGGGGAGGAATGGGAGCCACGGCTGATTCCGCTGCGCTGGGGCAGTCAGCTGGGCCTCCTCCCCTCCGGGGTGTAATTAACCTCCTTGAAGTGGGCTGGGACTGGAATCCCTCAGCCCAGCGCTGAGGCCATAATCAGCTCAGCAGAGGAGGAAGAAAGGCCCCTCCAGCAGTCTGGGCCAAGCTCCCAGCACACATCCAGGCAACGGAAGGGCAGGTCACGCCATGGGCACGTTTTAACCGTACAACGACGCTGCCTTTGGCCCGAGCAGAGAAGAACCACAAAACCATCACTATCTTTTCCAAACCACAATGGAAAGCCAGCAGCCAAAACGACGCCTCAAATCTCAGCTTCTATTTCAGCAGCATCAATTAGAGAGCTGCTCTTTTTGGATACTCGGAGGAGTGCCAGCACACCAGCTCCCCACCAGCCGCAGCCTGGCCAGCCCACCTGTCTGGGAGCACACGAGACTGCCTCTGTCATCCCTCTGCTCCCCCAGCCCACTGGAAGGGGAGTTTTTATGGGCTTCAAGTTATTTCTATTCAGCTACAGCTCTAGAGGGACTAGAATAGCGCAGAGCTTATGTGCCAGGGTTACTCGGTGCAGCTCCAGTCACAAGGCACTGTGTCTGGCTGGGCCCTCATGGCAGGAATCGCAGTAACAAAGCCTCTACTCACGCTTTACTGCCAGCAGCGTGTTCCCGTGGCAGCAGGCTACAGAGGTCACCAGATAGGGATGTGTCTCCTCCAGCTGCACCAGCCTCGGCGTTCCCGTTTCCTCATCCTTCCTGCCCAGGCGTCCCCTGGCTCCTTTCCCCCACGTGCACACCTCGCCATCTGCAGAGGGATGTATACACCTTGCTGCACACAGAGCTCACCAGCAAACAGCTTCCCATCTCTCTGGAACCACCCTGGGCTATCTCCAAGGCCTGGCTTGTCCACAGTGTGGACTGCAGACAGAGGAAAGCCAGGGCCTGCTGCAGCCCAGGACACAGGGGCTTCAGCCTCACCCGCTCCAATGGCCACAGTGAAGGCATCCCCACAAGCCACCACGGTGACCTTCATCGCCTGGAGCCCCACAACCAGGTGGGGTACACGGCTGTTGCGGCAGGAGTTGGTGCCCAGCTGGCCGTGCTGGTTGCTCCCAAAGGTGTAACACTGGCCAGAAGCTGACAACAGAGATGAGAGAAGCAGTTGGGGGTCACTTGAGGATGCACTGAAGCCCCTGAACCCAGTTGCTCTCTACTATGCAGGAGGAGGACAGCAAAAATGCAGGTCCCCCCTGAGGGATTTGGGCAAACATCCCTCACCTGTGACTGCAGCCGAGTGCGCAGTACCGATGTCAGCGCACACAATGGGCTCTTGGTTCAAGGGAGCTGACTGGGCACACGTGAAGATGGTGGCCTCTTCCACCTGGTCCTCTGGGGAAGGCTCCTCTGATGAGTTGATCTGATCTAGGCCCAGCTTGTTACACCTGCATGGGGAAAAGCGCTGGCTGAGTGCAGCCTGGCGCAGACTCCCCGGACACAGACCCTGCCCTAGCAAAGCTGCACAGCAGCAGCGAGATGCTGGGGCGTAGGATCACACAGAGATATCTTCTAGAGCTCCTTGGTCCCTTTTCCTGGGCTGGACACTGATGGACAGGTCCAGGAGGTTGTGGGCAAGCTCTGGAGCACAGATTCTCACCCTTCTTACCTGTTGCTCCCACAAGCAAGAATCTGGTTCTTCACTGTGAGGACCATGGAGGAATCGATGCCGCAGATGACCTTCTGAGCCTCGTGGTCTGGCGGGACTGCAACCTGCTGGGGGGAGTTGTGGCACTCCAGGGTACCCAGCCCAAGCCGACCTGGCAGGAGGAGCAAAACAGGACATGAATGATGGCAAAAAGCAAACTGAGCACACCCCCACGAGCAACAGCATCGACACAGCTGCTGCAAGAGCCCAGCCCAGGACCTATCGCCACAGAAGGCAGTGAAACCCAAAGCACAGGGGCCCTGGTATGCGGTGAAGCAGCTGCAACTCTTCTACACCCACCTAGCCTGGCACATCTGGAGAGGACTACAGGCAAGCGGGGCCAGCGAGGGGAGTGGGAGCAGGCAAAGGAAAGCACAAGCCCTGTCTGACAAAGCAGACAGCTCTTACCATTATCCCCCCTGCCCCAGGCAAACACTTCCCGTTCGTTGGAAACTGCCAGGACATGAGACGCACCACAGGCCACCTGCACCATCTCGTAGCCCAGCAGGGCCTCCACGATCTTAGGCTGGCAGGGGAAGAGCAGCAGCCGTTAGCCGAGACCTCCCAGCCTGCCCGGCTGCTCCCATCCCTCCCACCCAGCCCCCCCAGCCTCAACACAGCACTGGCAGCATCCCAGTTTTCATCCAACACAAACACCAGAGAATTTTCTTTTTCTTTTTCTTTTTTTTTTTTGTTCCAAACAGTCTTCAAAGGGTTTAGAAGAGACTACGTGCACGCAGCACAGGAGATAATGCAAACATCTCTGGGGCGGAAGAAAGCAGCCAGGACAACGGTTTGGAGAGGGAATAGATTCAGCCAAAGGGTTGGGATTCGCCCCCCTGCCCATGTAGGGAGTTGCCAGGGGCTGTTAACGCACGTTCTGAGCAGGCAGGGGCTTGGTGCAGGGTGCGTTGGCTGAAGGGTTCTTAGTGCAGAGGAGTTGTGAACTATTGGCTACATCTTCGTTAGGATGTGGAGAGACCAGGATCTCCACGTTTTGCCCAGCCCCTGCTGTGACCTGCTGTTAGATCTGACACCTCGCCACAGCAAATCTCATTCTCATTATCTCCTTCAAGTGAAAAGCACCATTTGTTGGGACCTGGCTGCTGCTCCCAACTGGTCTCCCACCCCCATAGCAATCAGCACCGAACAATTCAGCTCCGGACAGAGCAGGAACAAACACGCCAGCTGACCACAGTGACAAATGGCACCAGTCCCCGGGCTCGGCTGGGAGGGCCCACCGGCTCCTGCCACAGCCGAGGGCAGGCAAGGAAGAAGCTGGAAGGGAGTGAGGAGCCCTCAGCCCTAGTGCTTGGAGCCAATCGGAAGCACACAGCTCTTCTTTAAATACTGGCTCTTTTGAAAAATAACTTTTCTCAGTGAACCCTGGCAGCTGCAGGCCAAGAGTGAGGCAGGCAGGTGTGTGATTGGAGGCAGCCTCCAAGCTGGGTGCCTGCCAACAGCAACCACAAGGCAGCCTGGAAGGGAGTGAGGAGCCCTCAGCCCTAGTGCTTGGAGCCAATCGGAAGCACACAGCTCTTCTTTAAATACTGGCTCTTTTGAAAAATAACTTTTCTCAGTGAACCCTGGCAGCTGCAGGCCAAGAGTGAGGCAGGCAGGTGTGTGATTGGAGGCAGCCTCCAAGCTGGGTGCCTGCCAACAGCAACCACAAGGCAGCTTTTGACTTCCCCCATGCTCAAAGGGATCATTGTGTGTGGGGGGGGGGAGAGAAAAAGAGAGGCAGGTTGGGTCTTTTAAAACCCGCAGTGACAGGGAGAGGAGGGGGAGGCGGTCGGATGCCAGAGCACGCCTGGGATGAAAAAAGGGACGAGCCCTCTCACGTGGCACAGAAGGGATGATCCATCCTCCACCCTGGGAGAGCAGCGTGCCCAGCACCCTCAGGACAAACCTGGCTTACGTCCGTGAAGTTTCCGTGCCCCAAACAGCCATTGCTGCCGCTGCCGAAAGTCATGATTATCCCCCTGTCTGGAGAAGCAGAAACAAGTCATGTCACTGGCACACGTGAGGCCCTGCAAGGCACACACAGCCTGGGGGACTGGCCGTGGCTCCCAGCACAGCGGCTCTGCTTGGACCCACTCTGACTCATAACTTCTTGCTGTGGGGGCCAGAAGCCTTCAGGGAACTTTTCAGAGAGCAGCAGCCTCGATGTGCTGTGACAACTCGCCAAACAAACAGCAGATGATAGGAGAGTGCTGAGATAACATTATTGCAGCTGTGTACGCAGGAGCTGCTCACTCCACGGTCTGTCAAGGTGTTAAATACACAGAGGCACTCACTGAGCAGCCACTCAGCAGAGGGGTGGCAGGAAACGCCGTGGAGAGGTAGGACAAACCCATGCCTGTGAAGTTTGCTGGTTGCATATCTGTCATTTGCTGCCCTGATCCCCAGCAGAAGTGCAAACAGAGCTCCCAGAGCACCACTGGGAAGGGTGTGCTCCTCAAACACAGCCTTGGGCTGGTTTACGTGCTCCCCTCCCAGCCAGAATGCCTCTTGGCCCACTCTAAGGGGGCTTCAGACCCTGCCTTCCTTTGGCTGAGGACAACCAGCCCTGCAGGAGCTCATGCTGACTTGTCACTGCAATGCCAGTCACCGCTGGTCACTGCTTGTGGCTGTGTCACACTCTGAGTATATGGCAGAGAAAGGCTGAACTTCCCAGACACTCCTGACACTGCAGTCACCACTGTGCAGGCCAGTTCTGGCTTCAGGTAACACCAGTGCAGCCAGGACAACAAATTTGTGGCCCTCCCCACACCAGACAGACCTTTGGGACCAAGTTGACCAGTGTGGCACCAGAGCAGGACCATGCCTGCCATTTCTGATCCCCACCTGATGTTACATGAGAGGCCACAGAGGCCTTTGTGTCACCCCAGCCCTGTGCATCTCTTGGGTTCACCTCTGAGCAGGCTCCCCAGGCAGTCATGCTGCATTTCCAAGCCAGCTGCCACACAGAGAGGTCTGGGATTCAGCCAGGAGAAGGCAGGAAGCAGCAGCTCACCTGTGAGACAGGCTGTGAAGAGATCACCGCAGGACACGTGTTTGATGGTCACACCAGACTGGCCTTCCAGAAAGCGAGACACAAACTGAGGCTGGAGCTGCTCGGTGGCTCCTGGGAGGGAAGGGCCTCCCGCAGCACCCATCGGGGGAGCCTGGAGGAGAGAAGCCATGTCAGCTGCTACACCTCCATGCAGCAAGAGCTGGGTTGGACAACTCAGATGAGCCCCTTCCCACAGGCTTAGCAGTGTTACCCGCACCCTGGAGTGGACAGCGGCCCTGGAGGACACAGTGCCAGGGCCTGTGCAGTGAGCAGAAACACCTCCTCCTCAGAAATCCCAAATCCAAGGCTTCCATGACTGCTGCCTGCCCCAAGTTCCCCATCACTCACCTCCCACATGATGAGCCGCCCCGATTTGGTGACCCCAGCCTTCTGCGTCCTGCCAGCAGACACCTGCACCACTTCAGTGTTCAGCATGGGCAGGCGGAGCGGGGTGGTGATCCCGCTCCCCCAGGTGTAGATGGATGACAGCGGAGGAGGGATTCCTGTCCTGGCTGAACCACCTCGAACACCTACGGGTCGAAGAGAAATCATTAATGGGGATCCCTGATTCTCTGCCTGCAGGAAAACAAATGACACCAGCCAGCCTGGGTGCCAGCAGAGCCACCTGCCAGCTAGCAGGGCCAGACCAGTGCTGGTCCAAGGCTGGCAAGGGGCTGCTGAGGAGAAATGCATGGGAACAGCTCCTTGTATTTTATCCCAAAATTGATGGAAGTGGCACTGCTACAGCTCCAGCTAATTGTTACCAGTGCTAGCTGCATTGCCCTCCACCAGGACATCCCCTCTCCACACCACTGGCTGGTTCCCAGCCTTTAGAGTAGGAGCAGCAGAAACTTGATTCAAAATTTCAAAACCCAGAAGAGGCAGCTGGAGAAAAAGCGCTGCTTGGTCCCCAGAGCCAAGGTGCCCATGGGCTCCTCCAGGGCTCAGGGAAGGTGACATCTCTTTAACTTCCTCTCTCCAGAAGCTTGGGTGCTTCTCTGATTCCCTGACACCCAAGGAAAAGGGTCCTTCCAAGTGGACCTGCGTTGAACACACCGTGCCAGGACTCACCCCTTGGCCTGGCACTGCTCACTCGTCCCCCCGTCCGGCTGTGGGTCACTGTTGGCACCGGAGCCAGGGGTTTTTCAGGCCTGCCAAACCAAAATCCAGTCCTTAATGTCAGCTCAGCCCCAGAGGTCCTGCAGAGCCCTGGACCACAGAAGGTCTGGGCAGAGCTAGAGGATAAGCCACGGCTGAATAGCTCACAGAATTGCCTCAGTAAGTGCTTTAAACCACCTGAGAGAGGGGAGCTGGCACCAGTTCGCTTCCCCCTGAGCTCACAACTCTCAGTTCACTGTTACTGCCATGACAAGGCCACACCTGCCATGGCACCTGCTGTGGCCCTGAGCCACTGGGCCAGGCTCAGCCTGCAGCAGCTGCACGCTGGGTAATGCAGGAGAGCTGCACGGGGACAGCGCTTTCTTCAGGGCTCGTAACAGAGACAGTGAGCTGGTCAGACAGGCTGTGGGCTGTGGCAGCCCCTCCCAAGGGACACTAAGGCAGCAGGATCACTTGCCTTCTCATTTTGACACTGCCCACATCAGTGTAGAGGTTCAGAAGGGGCCGAATGCAGATGGCCTGTGCCATGATCTCATTCAGCTGGGGCCGCTTGGAAGGATCCAGGTTCAGCATGCTGAGGATGAGCTGGCGCAGGTCGGGGCTGTATCTGTCTGATATTGGGGCAAACGTCCCGCTCATGATCTTCAATACTAAGGCAGGAAGATTCTGGAGAGAAAACAAGAGAGGGACATACAGTGGCTGGGCAGTCAGAGGTGAGGCCAAGGAGGAAGAAGTTCTCAGCACTGCCCTCTGCCTTCACACCTCCAGGCTCAGTGAGAAGAGTGCTCCAAGCACACATTTTCACCTCGGTAAGAGGCCAGGGCTCCCTGTGCTACATGTAAACCAAATCCCTCTTACCGCAGCTTCGAAAGCCCTCTTGAGGCTGGCGAGTTCGTACAGCACACAACCCAAAGCCCAGATATCACTCTTCTGGTTGTAAGGCTTCCCTTCACAAAGCTCTGGGGAGATGTAGCATGGAGTTCCCACAACCTAGAAGAGACAAAGAAATTTACCGTGGTGCTGTGAAACTGGGGCAGCGAGGTGGAAAGAGAAAGGCTCAGTTTAGAGCCCAGAGCTGGCGAAAGCACCACCAACCAATGCTGAGTGGAGCTGGGCTTCTGTTCCCTGGTGTCAACAACTGTCCGACAAGCTCAGTAAAAACCATGAGGATTTGTCTCTCCAGTGACCTCCCTTGCACATACAGAGATTACCTCTAATTTTGCTTCTATCCACTTGAGAGAATCAGAGCCCAGAGCGATGAGCGTGATGGAAACGTCTGGTCAGATTAGACCAGGTGGGGAATGATACTCAAGTCTCAAGCAGAGAGAGGAG
This sequence comes from Antrostomus carolinensis, assembly GCF_000700745.2. Taxonomy (NCBI): domain Eukaryota; kingdom Metazoa; phylum Chordata; class Aves; order Caprimulgiformes; family Caprimulgidae; genus Antrostomus; species Antrostomus carolinensis. Next base: position 13,565 of record NW_010329903.1, read on the forward strand.
ATTAAGACAAGGCAGGACACAGGCAGGAATTCAGTTGCCAAGTATGTGTCAGACGAGCCTGCAAACACCACCCCTCCCACTGTGACAGTGGGAGGAACGCTGAGCAGTGGGCCCAGACACCCCATCCTCTCCCAGGCTTGGGCAAACAGGTCTTTCTCACCTTTCTGCAGTCCACAGAGCTGCAGCAAAAACTTGGGCGTGAAGACATCAGCCTGTCTAAACTCCAAGGAGCAAAGCAGCATTGAGGGACACTGCTGCCAGGATGTACATCCAACCTCGCTGCCTAGAGCAGCTTCCAAGAGACAAGCATGAGCCACAACCAGAGTTTCCAGCCTGCTGCCATGGTGGGAAGCAGTTCCTCTGCAAAGCCAGGCCACTCACCGTGTAGGCTTTACTCTTGCTGCTCAAGATTTTGGAGATGCCAAAGTCTCCGATCTTGACAATCATACGATGTTTGTCCAAGAGGATGTTCTGAGTCTTCAGGTCACGGTGTAGGATCTGTTTGGTGTGCACGTGGTGGAGAGCCAGGAGGATCTGCACGAAGAAGTGCAGGATGGTATCTTCATCCAGCAAGGAGTTACAGCGCTTGTGAATAAACTCTGCTAGCGTGCCCCCTGCAAAGAACAACAAAGGGCCATCGGCAAGGGTGGCTGCACAGGGCAGCACAACCCCGGCCCGAAAGCCAGCGGGATTTGGCCACGGCAGCTTAACAAGCCAAGCGCGTGGGAAAAACCACATCCTGGTGGGACAGGCAGCACATCCTCCAAAGCTCCCGAGATCAATGGCAGCACAGTTGGTGGGATGAAGAAACAGCGAGAGAGAAGTGACTGTTGACATATTGTCAAAGGCAGCAGGAAAAGAAACGCTAAAATTACAGCTCTTGGAGAAGGACACAAACCTCGATGGCAAAACAAGATAAGCCTGTTCTGCAGAAGAGAATTCTTGCAGTCCAAGAGGTCACGTGGCACCGAGAGGCCCCTATCGAGAAGGGGAGGTCCAGATTCAGGGCTCACGTACAACTTTTAACAAACCCTCATGCAAATGTTGATTTCACCTTAAACTCCAGAGCAAACCTCGTTAGAAATCACACCTTCCCACAGAGAGCTGTGGGACCAGCAGCGCGGCTGAGAGCTGACACCGGGAAATGTGTGTGAAGCCTACGCCAAGGGCAGATGGTTGCACACTTCGCAGCGACAGAGGTGTTAGAAATCTCTTTGTTGCTGACGTGATTAACAGGTGTAAGGCCCCTAATCACAGAATGGTTGAGGTTGGAAGGGACCTCAGAGATCATCTGGTCCAATTCTCTGCTCAGACAGGGCCACCAACAGCTGGTTGCCCAGGACCATGACCTGCCTTTTGAATATCTCCAAGGATGGTGAGTCCACAACCTCTTTGGACAGCTTGTGCCAGTGCTCAGTCACTTGGCTCACACTCAACTTGGTGTCCACCAGGACCACCAAATCCTTTTCTATAAAAATGTCTGTTCAAGAGAGATCTGTTTGGACTTTTTGAGGGTTCATAGCAGAGATTCTTTACAAGGAGCACAACATGGGGCCACAGCAGCCTGACCCAAGGAGAGCTGAGGGCTTAGCATCCCTGGACCTGTTGAGGGACGGTCTGCAGGTGCTGGGGAAGATCAGGGCCCACCTGGGGCGTACTCCATAGCGATCATGAGCGCCTTGTCCTCCAGGAAGTTCTCGTAGTACTCGATGACGTTGGGGTGGCTGAGCAGCTTGAGGACCTGACACTCGTTCTGCGCCGCCAGCCGCTCGTCCTTGCTCATCTGCTCCACCGGGATCTGCTTCAGGATCACCAGCTTCTGGTCGGCCTTGCGCAGGCACAGGTGGACGATGCTGTGGGATGGGGACATGGTCTCAGTGTGGGGGGGGACACAGACCCTGGCCACCAACCTGGGGTGACACATGGCCTCTGCCCCCCTCGTTACCATGGTAACAGGGCCTGCGATTCCCCCACCCCAGGGTGTCCGCATCCAGTGCCGTGTCACCCCA
>NW_010329904.1:0-11025 GCF_000700745.2 Antrostomus carolinensis
AGCAAGTTTGCAGACGCCGCCGAGCTGAGTTCTTGGAATGTGGGGGTTCTTTTGGACAATCTGGAGTCCAGCTTACATGAGACACAGAAGGGTGAGATTCCCATGTCTTTTCCTGCTGCTGACCCTCTACCCTTCCATAGCGTGCGCCCTGTCACGAGCCATTCCAGGACAGGCTGCTCTGTGACGCTGGCCAGTGCGCTGGCTCCTGCACTCCAGTGTACCCTGCTTTTGTGGATGGCTCATTGCTGTCTGTTGTGTGTGGAGCTTCAGCCCTTCGGGGCCTCCTTGTTGCAGTGGTGTTGGGGCTTGGGCTGATGGACCGTTTGCTCCTCACTTGGGTAACGGTCTCCCCTTTCCCTCTGCCTGCAAGTCTTTCTCCTGACACTGCTCTTAGCATATCTCTTGCTCGTGGAGCTGTGCTCAGGGTCTCCATGGGATAGTGGGGCCCCTGAGGGTTGAGCAGAGGGAGTGGGAAGCCGGTGGCCATGCCTAGTGACATCTTCCAGGATGACGTATATATGTGAGGACGCATCTGCAAGGCAGGTCATGTCTGGGCAGCAGAAAGAGAGGTTTGTGAATACAAAGTTGTCTTACAAGGCTCATGATCCGCAAGTTGCAAGACCGCTCTGATCTCCAAAAGCATAGATAAGCATTTCTAAAAGCAGAGTGTCATGGATTATTGCTGAGTTAAATGAGCCCTCCAAACCAAGTGTGAACTGCTGAGGGAATACCCTGTCTATAACTACCACCTTTGAACATCAGAAAAGTAGTTTATGAAAGATATGGCAAAAAAAAAGGAATTATTTACTTCTAAGTCAAATGGCTTTTCACTGAGAAATAAAGTGAAGCATCATTTTTGGTTTTGGTTTTTTTTTTCTCCCCAGTGTTTTCAGGACATGGTAATGATGTGCAATCACTTGTACATACAATTTCTGAAATATATCAACAAGCTTCCAACCTATAGGAAATATCCAGTATCTTATGGGGGCTGTACAATTCAAAGAACAAACAGTGACTTTCTTTTATATCTCCTTAAAAATGAATGTAATAATATATTTTTTTGAAATAAGCTACAAATTTCACAACTAAAAAACGGCATCATTTGGACAAATGCAGATCTCTCCTACTACTGAAATACATAAATAACGTCTATCTTATTTCTAAGTCAATATAATTAATATCCCTTCTGAATTATTTCTCCTTCATTTAATACAAGGTGGATAATAAGAACATACAAAGTTACACCTCAAAATCAGGAACAGTTTAGAAGGGATGTAAATTTTCTGCTTATAAGCATAGAGCAGTATCATCAGCATCCAGCTGATACGGTATTAGGATAATTTCTGATACAGTGGACATCCCACACCTGCTGATGAATACAGGCTGCTGTTTAAGAGCAGATACTGAATTAGGTAACTGGACTGATTCCCTGGTTCACGGCACAGATCAAGATTTATGTTCAGTTCTTGGAACAGTTCCCATTGCATTAATTTTTTTATCAATCAAAACATTAAGATTTATGTAGTTACTGTTCTTTATCAGTATTTAATAAATTTGACTCTATTTGTTGGTGCTTTCTGCAGCTGTTCAGATGCAACTGAGAGAAGGACTGTATCACGATTTAAATCAGTCTCCCTTTCATTTAATATATATATAGCAGCCATTTCCAATCCTGCCTTAGCACGTGTTGGTTGCACACTGAGCTCACCCACATTTCCCCTGTCCACGCCAATAGAACTAGGTCCACAGGGCAGTATGCAATGTGGTAACAGCAGAAAAATTACAGCATAGAGAGTTCTCGGCAAAAAAACCCCAATGATTTATTAGAAAAATTGATTGTTCAGATCATGTTATTCCTAAAGTCAAATCTAAGATAAAAAGGAAATTGAGATAAGTTTCCTCATCCTATTAAAATTTTAAACATTTCACATTTCTTTCTCTCCATGTGGGAATAAAAAAAAAAAAATTAAAAAATTTAAAAGCAGAAAATCTTTGTACATTTCTAGCAAAAAAAAAAAGAGTGACATAATGGTTGCAAAGTAGGTTCTTATCAGAATCTGAACATTTAAGTAGTTTCTGTTTTCCTACTTTTTCTAGTCCTGTTTCCATGATTTAGTTTTTCCCATGCAGCTAATTTTGTATTTGTCCCTCTGTCAGCTGAATTCAGTATCTCCTTAATCTTTTTTTACAAAATTAAGTTTAAAAGCCAGACCACCACATTCAAATGGCAGGCATGCATTTGATTTATACAACATAAGCATTACGGTATTTTTCTCTTCCCCTACTAGGACCACAATAAAATGCAGTTTTACACTGAAAATTATCTTTGAACAAAATGGTCTGCTCTGACTCAAGCGATCCTTCCTGAGCACATGCAGATTCCTATCTGCTGTCTTTGCTGACTGAAATAAATTACAAGCAATTCAGCAGCATCAGTGCACCTACAACAATATGAGCTGGTTTCTGTCCTTGCTCACACACCACTTATGGATTCAGCAACAAAGTGCCAATCACAGATTCTTTATTACTGTCTTTGCAAGAGAAAAAATTAACCTGGTTTGACTTTCACATGGAAAATTGAGTTTGTTGATTTGAAGTTTTAGGATCAAAAATAAATGTTAAAAAACGAGCAAAGACATCTTTTTCATCTGCTACTGAGAAGGTCTGTTTAGAAATTGTAAAGGATATGATAAATCAAGACTCAGTCATTCCTGTTTTATAATATACTTTAGAACTGGACTGGATCAATGCTGAGGTGACAGAAGAAAGTATGACGGCAATGGCCATACACATGGTTTTCACTTTAATTGGGACCCAGATGCTATATCACATTGGTAGATATAGGTGGATTACCCTGAGTGACAATTGTAAATATTTTGGCGACTCCCATTTCACTTTAAGTGATGTACTGGTTTAAATACATTGCTGGTTTTGGGTCTATTTATTTATTTTGTCCAATTTGTGTGTTGATATTCCTTCTACAGAATTCAAATCCTGTTTAAGAATGCTCAAATGTGCTTATAATCTGGATCCACACTTTCAGAATCAACTGATGTTACATTTGCATAACTCCTTTGTCTTGCTTCATTAGATAGCCAGTGAAATGAATTGTGTATTTGTTCAACTGAAGATTTTATGTTACTTAGGGTTCCCTAGAGTATTCGGATTCCTGTGCTACCAGAAGCAAAATGTCTTGCTGCTGTCTAGTGACACAAAGCTTAGTTACTTTGATTTCACTGAAATATAGCTACGTAAAGCAGAGGGGGTTTTTAAGAGTTCTGAGCATTTCACAATTCCTTGGTTTCAAAAAAAAGTTGTATTTTTAAAAAACTCCTGGAACAACTTCTTCGCCTGATTACACTAGAGATTCTCAGCACCTCTCCACACTGTGTCTTTCTGGAGACCTTTGTTGGAAAATATGAGCCTTGATTGGCAGCTAACCCCATCATTAGCAGAACATCTCCAGAGTAAATTTCATTTTTGACTCTACTTCTCTGAAACAAGTTATTTACATTACCTTATGAAACATTTGCTTGACCTCAGTGTCATCTGAGAAGGGGGAAAGTACTGCAACTTTATTGCTGACTTACTTTGCTCTTTCTTCCCAGCTCATTTCAAACCCATGCGTTTAACAGTTCCGCTGGACACAGCGCAACTCAGAGTTGCAAGCAGCAACAAAGTCGATCAACAACTGTCTATCCACAAAACATCTGGCATGCAAGTAGTTTAGTGAACCAAAAAGCCTGCATGGCTACCTGGTGTGACTGCTTAGTCTCCCTGTGCTGCCCTCAGGATGGCGAGTCCTAGGAAGGCTTTAGTGTCACATCTTCTCTGTTCCTGCTTTCCTTACCAGTGTCTTGAAGAAGTGGAGAGGAAGGCAGCTGCACAGTCTGACAGCTGTTGTTTTCCTTTGCAAAGCTTGAATTTCCCTTCCTATTTACCAGTGTTGTTTAGGAACTTGACACCTTAATTGGGCACTGAAGCACCACGACATCATCTCTTGGTTAGGCTGTTTTTCTTCAATCGGTGATAACAAGGTAAGTGGACATTAATTTAATTTTTAGGTCAGGATAAGGTGGAGACACATGTTTATTTTGCACTCTTAAATGCTATGGTTCTCATGGTGATACCTGGAGATGAGAAATTTGATTAAATATTTCCAGGAAGGGACTTTCTGTCTTAAGTTTCTATGAAGTATTATCATATGGCAATGTGCAGTTCCTTCTGAACTGTAAAAGTGAGTTTGTCATTAGGCATCAGATAATTGGTACCTAGAATGCAGCAGCTTTTTAACTGTATGTGACTACTTGGCTTTAAGGAACTGAATGGCCCAAGATATCATTTCTACTTCATTTATCAAGTAAATATATCTTTTCAGTACATGAAGCTTTCTGGTGGCAATGCAGCCCTGCTGATAAGAACAGTTACTCACTTCACTGCAGTAGGAGCTACTGTGGATAAGTATTTCTTCTCTATGGTAATAAAAACAGACATAGGAAATATTGTCCTAAACAATCAGTAAAGAAGGCATCACTATTTTCAGTTATTTCTGTGCCTCTGTTCAAGTCTTATGCAAGTTAGGAGAAATTTTTTATTTACCTGGAGCTTATTATTTTTAGATCTTCAGACACATCAATTCGTTCCAAATATACTTGAGCCCTTCCCCTTGCTGAAGAAAATCTTGTATTATGGCTCTTCTGATGCACAGTCAGCATTTTAAAATCTCCTCATTTCTTTTCTCTTCCCTGATTTTACTGCACACTATTAGAATCTGTGTGAATGGTCTGCTTTCTCTTAGAAAATGTATCTTTCATTTTAAGTACCATGGTATTATCAGCAAAACCACGGTCCCAAAAATCTTAGTCTTCCAAAGCACTGCTTTTCTTCATCCTACCTACCTACAGCTTCTCCACCCAACTTGAGCTACTAATGGAAGCCAGAAAAGGAACACACATTTCATCAAATTTATTTTGCATTTTTAAATAGAAAGGATAGCCTGCGAGGAATACAGAGATATTGTCTGAGCATGCGGAATTGAGTTTATGGAAGTCAAAGTCCTAGTGGCATTGAATTTGGTTAGAGGTGTATGGTGGGTTGGCCGTGGCTGGATGCTGGGTGCCCACCAAAGCTGTTCTGTCACTCCCCTCCTCAACTGGATGCAGGAGAGAAAAAATAGTGAAAGGCTCATGACTCAGGATAAGGACAGAGAGAGATCATTCACCAGTTACAGTCATGGGCAAAACAGACACAACTTGGGGGATTAAAAAAAAAGAAATCATTACCAATCAAATCAGAGGAGGATAATGAGAAAAAAACCCTAAATCTTACAAACACTTTCCCCCCACCCCTCCCTTCTTCCTGGGCTTAATTTTACTCCCAAGTTCTCTACCTTCTGCCCCGAAGTGGTGCAGAGGGATGGGGAATGGGAGTTGTGGTCTGTTCATCACATGTTGTCTCTGCCCCTCCACGGTAAGGATTCCTCACACACTTCCCATTCTCCAGCGTGGGGTCCCTCTCACGGGAGACAGTCCTCCACGAACTTCTCCAACGTGAGTCCTTCCCATGACTGACAGTTCTTCACGAACTGCTCCAGCCTGGGTCCTTTCCATGGTGTGCAGTCCTTCAGGAAGGGACTGCTCCAGCATGGGTCCCCCCACAGGGTCACAAGTCCTGCCAGCAAACCTGCTCCAGCCTGGGCTCCTCTCTCCCCAGGGCCACAAGTCCTGACAGGAACCTGCTCCAGCGCAGGCTTCCCACGGGGTCACAGCCTCCTTCGGGCATCCACCTGCTCTGGCGTGGGGTCCTCCACGGGCTACAGGTGGTCATCTGCTCCACCATGGACCTCCATGGGCTGCAGGGGGACAGCCTGCCTCACCATGGTCTTCACCACAGACTGCAGAGGAATCTCAGCTCTGGCACCTGCAGCACCTCCTCATCCTCCTTCTTCACTGACCTTGGTGTCTGCAGACCTGTTGCTCTCACACCTTCTCACTCCTCTCCAGCTGCTGTTGTGTAGCATTTTTTTTCCCTGTCTCAACTATGTTATCACAGAGGCACTACCACTGTCGCTGATGGACTCAGCCTTGGCCAGCGGTGGGTCCGCCGTGGAGCTGCTGGCATTGGCTGTGTTGGACATGGGGAAGCTTCTTGCAGCTTCTCACAGAGGCCACCCATATACCCACCCTCCCCCACTACCAAAACCTTGCCACGCAAACCCAATATAGGATGTCTAAGACAACAAGAAGGACCTCTATAAGTATATAGGTGACAAAAGGAAAGGAAAATGTGGGCCCACTGCTGAACAAGGTGAGGAACTCAGTTACACAGGACTTGGGAAAGGCTGAGGTACTGAATACCTTCTTTGATAGTGAAAATAAGTGACACTCACTGGATGAACAAATTCTCCAAAGAAGAAAACAGTCTGAGGTGTTCACAAGGTCTCTGTATATTTTTCTTTTTTTTTTTTTTTTTTTGTTTTCATAGAGCAGAGGGAATTTCATTTTACTCTACAGTGCTAGCAGGTAGGAAATATTGTTGAAGACAATACTGTGATTTTGTAGAAAGTCCATGTTTACAAGCTATTATTACACCTTTCAAATATATCTCAGGATTTCCCTTGTTTAATCCTTCCGACTCAAATTTTACATACCCTATTCAAATTGTTAGAAATTGCCAAATAAGAAAGACATTGAAAACTAAATAAATGGAGAGAATGTCTCTCACAGAAGAGACAAATTGCTAAAGTGCTCGTTTCCTTTTTCTTTTCTCCATTTTCTTTCATTTGTTTACATGCAACACCCAAAACTTCCACAAAGAGCTCTTGACTTGTGCAAGAAAACATGAAGCTCCTCACTAAGAAATGCTGAGGGATTTCATAAATAAGCAGATTTTTATTCTTCAGAAGAAGTGTCAGTTCTGACACTTTCCCAAGGAAATCTAGACAAAAATTCATTTGATGACAACTTGTCTTTCTAACTGCTTTCCTGACAGCCTGTGTAGGAGTTTTATGTGTTCCTGACTTCAGGACAATATGGACAATCATCATGGGACTGTTTTGCTGTTGCAGTGATTTTATTTTCTTTCTCTCCCTTTTTTTTTTTCTTTTTTTTTTTTCTTTTTTCCCATTGCAGGTAAACATGCAAACTTACTGCAGAAAGGCATGTAAAATCCAATGCAGATGTAGACTTTCCTGCTGCTCAGGGTAACCTCTTGCCCATTCAGAAGGAGGAAAGTCCAGGCTCAAATCTCAGCTGTGCTTGATTCAAAGCAGGGGCTTAATCTGACTTTTTTGTCAGTCCTTCAGAGTAGGGAAGATTCTGATGTATTGGCTGGTTTGCAAGGCAAGACGCTCAAATAACATCATACCAGACACATTATGAAATCTCACATTCATGTGCGTTAAGGAAATAGTTTTTCACTGTCTTTATGCTGTCAAAACTCTGATGCAGGAAGATACTTTAGAACAGGTTTTGTATGCTTCATGCAGGCAAGGTGGACTTCTGGATGTTGTATAAACTCAAACAGTTGTCCTTGTAACTATGACAACTTTTATTTTTTTTAGACTTACAATAGCAATTCACAGATACTACTGCAGTAGGCACTGCGTATGCACAAAGTCTAACAGGATGCTCTTCCCCAAGAAGTTTCTAGTAGCAGCATAAGACATAAGACAAGAGACTGCTAGAGGGAAAATCCTATGTCCTATACCTATATGTATCTCAGCATATCCTGTACTCAATTGCATCTTTCAGTCTGATAGCACAAGCCTTATAAAGCAGAGAAAGAGGTAGAAAAGAGCAGATACTAGTCCTGCCACCTGTAATGCTAATATATCATGTGTACAAAAAGCACAGGTATCAGTCTGATCACCTGCAACACTAATACTTTGTATGTACTCTCTTTGTCCTCTAAACTTGTCCAGCTACATCCTCACCAGAAGTGCTAAATGAGCCCTAGCAAAACACTTTGCTGACATTTGTGTGTTTTGTTTTCACCTGTTAAAACTGTATCTGTGCTTGTATTCAACAACCAAAACTTAAATTTCGGGAAAAAAACAAGTTGTTTTATTTCATAAGCTTGTTTATCAGATGTGGATGTTCCTTTCCCCCCTCTTATTTAACACATTGAATTAGTGTACAGCAGGCAGACTGTCTCCAAGGATGATTATTGAAATCTCAGGTTTCTAGGCTCTCTGAGACGTGCAGCTCATGGTATCTCCCAACTACAGGCAGTCAAAAACCAGTCCTACTCTCACCGTGATCAACAGAATCGGTGCAACCTTAAATACAATTCTTCTGTTTCAAGCCACAGCAGAAATCTAGTTACCCTGAATTGTCCTGGGATGGCAACGTTACAAATTCATAGTGTTGAGTATTTCCCCTCAATGTGTGTTAAACCATACAAATCACATTTTATCTACCATCAGATTTTGCTCAGGGATTTTCTGACCATGGGGTGCTCAGAAAAGCTTCCTCTCCTGGTCTCATCTCACAAGTATGTTAACCTTTTGGTATTATTGTTTTGCCTGTTTGCTTCTGCTTTTTCCTTTTGAAATAAAATGCCCTTTTTATGCCTTTTCTATGGTGTTCTCCCACAGGGTGCACAATTGATCATAAACCTTTGATTAGTTTGTTTTTAAGAAAAGCAGTGTGATGTCAAGTTTGTTGTAGCTGTTTTCTCTGGGAGACGCAAAATTCATTTTCGTTCCACTTTGAAAGCTTGGTTGGCCGCTGCTTGAAAGATTCCCCATAGAGTTTTGTGGTACATCACTGAACTCTCCTACTACTGTGCAAAGAATTTGGAAAAAAAGTTTTTAAAAAAGTATTTTTATTTTAAATTTGTTAAATTGTACCCCATTTCATGTCTACACGCCTACATTTCAGATGGTGGCTGCCTGTAAATGCAGACCCAACTGCAGCAGGGAAATACCATCTCTAAAGTATTACATTCCCGTCTGAAAGGAATGGCATACATTTCAAGGGTTTGTTTGTTTGTTCATTTCTTTTTAAGCTTCTGTGTTAAATGATGAGTGGACAGTGAGCAAGACAACCAACTAGTCTGTCCACCAGAGGAAGTTGGTTTTCAATAGCTTCCAAAGTGCAGCTGGATTATTTTTCCCATAGAGAAAACTGCTAGAGCTAGTTTGATGTCTTCTATCTGTTTGTACTGGGTCTGCCTGGAATGCAGTTAACTTGTGCCATAGAAGCCCTTATAGTGCTGTGCTTTGTATTTGTAGTAGAATGGTGTTGATAGCACACAAGCATTTTGGCTATTGCTAAGCAGTGCCCATGCAACATCCAGGCTGCCTCTCCAATGACTCCTCCCCAAAGGTCAGTAGGCTCGGGGTGGAGAAGAGCTTGGGAGGGGATATAGCCAGGACAGCTGACCACAGGTGACCATTCCATACCATATGAAATCATGTTCAGCGAGGAAAACTAACAGGAAGGAGGAGAAGTGGGAGTGACATTTGTTATTAAGTCATTTGTCTTCTGAAGTAATTGCTATGTGTGTTGAGGCCCTTCTTCCCAGGAACTGACTGAACATCATCTACTGATGGAAAGTAGAATTTATTTATTTATTTCATTGCACCTGTGCATAGTCTTTACTCTTTTTTCATTAAACTGCCTTTATCTTGACCTACAAGTTTTTCATCTTATCTTTTCATTTCCCCATTATATTTTTTTCATTCTCCCCATCTTGCTGAGAAGGGGGAATGAGAGAAGCTTAGTGGGCCTCTGATGGCCAGCCAAGGTCAACCACCACATTAGTGCAAATAATTAACTTTATTTACCTCTGTATTTTTGATAGAGTAAGTTTAATGGACAGTATTATCATTATAGAGGTACATGTGCAAATACACTATGCATTGGCTATCTTCATGCCATGCCTAAGAATTAGGATAGACTTTGGTAACTACTCACTTAGAGCTCAGACTTCATTGTGCTGGTTACAACTTGACAAGATTCAGTGATGATTTGTGCTGACCTTGATTCAAGTTTGTTACTGCTTTAGGACCAGGCTGGAAGGTTCCCTCCACAGGCTGCAGTGGCTGAGCCTTGGAGGCATCCTGCTTCAGTGTGTGTGCTTGAGCCTCAGTCTGGACTGTGAGTAAGGCAGTCTCAGGATTTCACCTACCCCTTTCAAGAATCAGAGGTAATCAGGTACCTGAAAGCAGAGGAAGACATTTCATTCCTTCCCATGATGGCCTTGTCTTCGCCAACTGCCCCTCCTTAACCATTCCTAACAAACTACACAGACTGGTTTAGCTAGGTTTAGGATGACCTTTGCTTTTGCCCAAAGGCCAGCAACTACGCTTAATTGTAAGCCACTTTACATTCCCCCAAAACTGAGGTCTTCTACATTCATACGCTGCAAGTGTATGACACCATGGGGCTGTCTACATGGCACCGGGGATACAGACAAAAGATGGGATACACCTGTCTCAGAAGGGGAAAAGGATCCTGGGGCAAGAACTAGTGGGGCTCATTGACAGAGCTTTAAACTAGAGTGGAAGGGGGAAGGGGATATAACTGGGACTGCCAGTAATAACTCTGGGAGGTTCATAACTGAAGAGCACCACACTGGGATTCCAGCTGCTCCAGCCATCAAGGCAAAGTCAACTCCACTGGGGGCCCAACTTAAATGCCTCTATGCCAATGCACGTAGCATGGGGAATAAACAAGAAGAGATGGAAATGTGTGCGTGCCTGCAGGGATACGACCTGATTGGCATCACAGAGACATGGTGGGATGGTTCCCATGACTGGAGGGTTGGAATGGAAGGATATAAGCTCTTCAGGAAGGACAGGCAGGAGACACGAGGAGGGGGTGTAGCCCTCTATGTCAATGACCAGCTGGAGTGTCCACTTGGGATGGATGAGGAGCTAACTGAGAGTCTATGGGTCAGGATTAAAGGGAAGGCAGGGAAAGGAGATGTTACAGCGGGGGTCTTCTACAGGCCACCAGACGAGGGAGACCCAGCAGATGAGGCCCTCTGTAGGCAGATAGGAGCAGCCTCACGTTCACA
>NW_010329905.1:0-8433 GCF_000700745.2 Antrostomus carolinensis
TCCCCCCGGTTCAATATAGAACGTTTTATCCCAAGGGCTGCAGACTGGGACTCCCATCAGCAGAGGCCCAGCCGTACCATCCCCGGTGTTACTGCAATACACCAGGTGGGAACCATCTGCAACCACAGCCAGAGCTGAGGTTCAAGGGCACTGCCCGCTGGGTGGGAAGCAGAAGTGCAGAGGACCTTTCAGCGGGACACAGGCAGTTGACACCCAAGCTGTCACATACCTGTACCCAGGGGAGGTTTGTGCTGAGTTACACAGCCTTGAGACCAATGCTGGGAGTTAAACCAGAACAGCAGCTGCCCCCGTGGGTTCTGCACCCACGAGCTGCAGTCACTCGAGCAGCCTTGTCCCCCAACAGCTGCCACTGCAGGACACCAGCCAAGAGGCCAGTAACTACTGCTGAGGGACCTGGTGCCTTCCAAGGTGGAGGCAGTCACCCTTACGAAGCCTGAGGAACAGCAGAAGGAAGGGTTGGTCAAGGTAGCAAGCACCATTACTTCCCCCAACCCTGTTTCAATATACTGGCTCCACACTTAGGGACAGGTCAAGAAGAGACACAACACAGAATGAAGCACAATGCCTGCAGGAGTATGATCGAGCTGCACAGCCTTGGTACAAGAACAAATTTACTCATTTGTTTTAAAAAAAAAAAAAAAAAAAAAAATTAGAATGAAGCACAATGCCACAATGCCTGCAGGAGTGTGATCGAGCTGCACAGCCTTGGCACAAGAACAAATTTACTCATTTGTTTAAAAAAAAAAAAAAAAAAAAGTAAAAAAGCAAGTGGCTAGTGTGCACCATTACAGACATCTTCAGTAAAAATAAGTACTGGTGTAGGCACAAGGCTGAACCTCAGCCACTGCATTCCTCTCCCTTTTCTTCCTGCAAGCACCCTAAGCACAGCACACACACATCAGGAGCTGACACAGGCTAGAGCAAAGCAGGACACCAGCTGCTGCCGGTGATGGTAATGACCTTAAGAGAGAAGAAGGCTTAAGACAAGACTTTCTCACAGCCCTGCTCCAATTTAGTGGCACAGAAGTAACGCGAACCAGTTTAGGTCCTTTAATCTGTCCAAGACAGGGTGCTGAAGCACAAATGATAAAACATTCTGCATTTTTACAGCAAAAATGCTACAGAAGTTTATAGGAAAAAAAAAAATTTGTACATGGGTAAAACATTATAAATTCAAGACAACTCACAGACAAGGGGTAAATTCCCACATCTAGCGCTCAATTTTTAAAAAGTTCGTTTGAATAAGCAAGCAGTCAAAATGGCTTGCTCTCTCTTCCTTGAAATGAAAACTGTTATCTTCCAAGTGGCTCACAGTACTGCTTTGCATCTTGGAATGTCCTCCAAAGGCTCCGCCGAGATAAAAGGAGAATAAAAACCCCCGGAGTCCTTTCAGATAGTCTCAGAGAGCAGGAGAAGGGAAAGGAAAAGGGAAGTTTATTCAAATTTTATCTTCTTCCCTTGTGGCTTGTGATCTCCACCTCCTCCTCTGCCTCCTCGGAAGCCACCTCCTCTACCTGGAAAGAAAATGAGGTCAAGACTCAGAGTTACAGGTATCCCTGCAGATACCACTGCCCTTCCAAACCCATCCTGATTCACACCAGGTGCTCTGTGGCAGCACCACACCATAATCCCAAGAATGTCTTTGGCTTAATTTTTGAGCACACCCCCTTAGAACAGCATCATTTGTCTCTTCTTACCTCCAAATCCTCCTCTGCCACCACCTCTGCCACCAAATCCACCTCTTCCTCCTCGGCCTCCTCCTCTGCCACCACGACCACCAAATCCACCGCCACGTTGAAATTCACCCTTTGGCTTAGCAAAGTCAAGGATCACTTTGTTTCCATCTATCTCTCCATCTTCCATGGCTTCTTTAGCTGCTTTGGCATCTTCTGGGGAGCTGAAGTCCACAAACCCAAACCTAGGAAATGGGTTAAGACAAAAAAGTCAGTTAGAACTCCACGAGCTGTAGCACCACCTGCAGGTAACTCGATAGGAAATTTCCCTTTGGAAACAACACCTGCCAACCGCACAGGGAGCCCAGGGATCAGGACCATGTTATTTGTAGAACAGCAGTGGCTCATCACAATCGATGGAGACCCATTGTGAGAGTGCCAGTACTGAGCAGTTAATATTCTTCTCGTGCGAATCCATAGGCTGCCACGGATTTGTTGGCAGGAAGGAGCTCATTGAGAAGTGAGCACGACACCCTCTACCAACAGACCCAAAACTGTAAGCTTCTTCTCTGGTTCCATGCAATTTACTAGCTTCAAAGCACCACCCACACGAGCGTTAAACACTCTGCACTGCACAGATCAGTTAAGAAGAGGCTTTTCGTAGCAACTGAATTAATCCCAGGTCATGTTTGACATACCCTTTAGATGATCCAGTGTCTCTGTCTGTGACTATTCTAGCACTTACAGAGCCTTCAAATGATTCTCTTAGCGTCTCTTCTGTGGTGTCCTCAGAAAGGCCTCTGACAAATAACGTTTTGCTTTGTTCTATGGAAAGAAAATACATTCAGAGATCACTATGTCTGAGGAACCATCAGTTTCTTGACATCACATCCAGCTGGCACTACCTCCAAGAGCAGCTCACAGGGCTAAGGGGTTTGTATGGAAGGAACAGCTCAGGCACTTAACCATTAAGTCCTTGGAAACTTCTGATGTCAAAGTATCTCCATCAGCCAACCTGGTACTATCATTTTTTTTTTTTTTTAAAGAGATGCTTGCATCTTATCAGCAGGGATACGAACTGGACAGACACTGCTGGATCAGCACTTGACTATCTAGAGGACTTCGGCAATAGTTGCATCAGAATTTCAGATAATCAGTCATCATATCCAGCACACCTGCTTATGACACTCCACAGGCATGTTTTTTTGGGTTTTTTTTTAAAAAGTACCCCTATGTTTGTATGAATGGTCCAGTCCTGCCAGAGCTGTCCCAAGATCAAGTGATCAAACATGGAATACGTACGATTAAATCCTCCTCTTGCATTTGTGTTCCCTTTCTGCCATGCTGGTGAACTGAATTCCAGTCTGATTGCTCTGCCTTCAATCTCTGTGTTGTTACAGGAATTCAACGCTTCTTTGGCATCCTCAGTGGTGGAAAATTCTACAAATGCATACCTATTAGGAGAGGAAGATTTCAGTCAGCCTGGGAGCACAAGTTAAGCACTCTTAACTGCTTGAGAGAGTCCAGCGCAGAGCCACTAAGATGATGAAGGGAGTGGAGCATCTCCCTTATGAGGAAAGGCTGAGGGAGCTGGGTCTCTTTAGCTTGGAGAAGAGGAGACTGAGGGGTGACCTCATTAATGTTTATAAATATGTTAAGGGCGAATGTCAGGAGGATGGAGCCAGGCTCTTCTCAGTGATGCCCAATGATAGGACAAGGGGCAATGGGTGTGAGCTGGAACACAGGAGGTTCTGCTTAAACTTGAGAAGGAACTTCTTTACAGTGAGGGTGACAGAGCCCTGGAACAGGCTGCCCAGGGAGGTTGTGGAGTCTCCTTCTCTGGAGACATTCAAAACCCGCCTGGACGCCTTCCTGTGTGATCTCATTTAGGTTCCTGCTCCGGCAGGGGGATTGGACTGGATGATCTCTCGAGGTCCCTTCCAATCCCTGACATTCTGTGATCTGTAGAGGCAAGCCATTCACAATGTCAACTCAGAAGTCAGGAGAAAGGCATA
Source organism: Antrostomus carolinensis (assembly GCF_000700745.2). Classification (NCBI taxonomy): domain Eukaryota; kingdom Metazoa; phylum Chordata; class Aves; order Caprimulgiformes; family Caprimulgidae; genus Antrostomus; species Antrostomus carolinensis. Next base: position 3,710 of record NW_010329905.1, read on the forward strand.
ACATACCCTTTAGGTCTGCCCTGGTTGTTCTGTGGCATCTTGATGGAAGAAGCTTTCTTAAATAGTTCTTGGAGAGTCTCTTCTGACGCAGCATACGAGAGGTTGTTGACAATGAGGGTCTTTGACTCCCTCTCTCCACCTCCTATGGGGAAAACTCAGTGCTGTAAGTGCAAGTTTGTAGAAGGAGAGCTCTCTCTTCCTCTAGGCTGAGAGTAGTTGTTGCTCCCTCCCCACCTCAAAGTGAGGCACTGTTTCCGTCACCTAGACTAGTCATCAACCCTTGTCCGAAACAGAGTAGAGACATGAAAAGTCTCATAGAATGCAGAGCAAAGCTACACAAAAGGTCTCTTCCCAATATCTTAACAGTTTTCCTGCAGTGCTTCAAGTTGCTCTATCTCCATCAAACTTCTGAAATAAGTGGAATTAAATCCTAACTATCATTTGCATGTGCATAATTGGTCCAGAAAGTACCTTTCTGATGCTCTTGATGGCTCTTCTCACCAGTGAAGTCAATGACCATGGCACGACCATCAATCTCTGTGCCTCGCTTCTCTTCCAGAGCTTTGTTTGCCTCAGCTTCTGTTTTGAACTCAACATAGGCCATCCTAGAGCACAGAAAAGAACATAAGCAAATGTCTCTTTCCAGGAACAACCAAGGTCATGAGTGGGGAAAAAAGGATATGGAAGAAAAACACTTCAAAAATTAGCATTTTTAGTACATCTAATGCAGCAGGTCCCTTAAGGTAGCTTAAGGACATGAACTTATCAGACTATGCCAAGAGTCTGAGGAAGAACAAACATCTAACAGTCCTCTCAGCTACATACCCTTTGCTGTTCCCATCTTTGTTCATCACTATTCGGATTTCTAGTGCATTTTCAAACACTTCTCTCATTTCATCTTCAGTTAAGCGGTAGGGCAGATTCTTCACAAAAAGCGTTCTAGCATCTCTCTCTACACAGAGAGAAAAAGAGTTACCTTCACATCACCAGCTAAAAATATCTTCTCATCTACACTACCAGTTCAGTGAGAACCAGAGTGAGTTGATCGAACAGAAAATAAACCACAATAAGCATTCACATGTTTAGAAGCTGAAAAAGCAACTATTAGGACAATTAATCAGGCTGCCATTATACTTCTCTTAAGGGCACCAAGTTCAGAAAACAGGTCCAAAAGCTTCAGAAAGACTCTCCGTTTCCTTCTCAGATCCTTCAATATTCACTATTTCTTGGGCTCTTATTTCCACATATACTAGTTTGAATTTGCCCATCCATATGTTAGCATTTGAGAAACTGTTTATGATATAAAGACCAAACCAAGAAGATCTGTCTTAAAAGGTCAGAACAGCAGCCATCAGTAATACTGCAAACCTGCTCCAATGCCTGATTACAACAACTCTCATGTGCTCAAGTATTCACAGTTACGGGCCATACCTTTCTTATTTTCTTTTATTGTTTCTTTGCTCTTTGCTTTTTCCAGTTTGATTTCCATTCCCATTAACTTCTTCCCATTCAGTTGGAGAGCTTTATCCAGATCTTCAGCTGATGAAAAATCTACGTAGCCGAATCGCCTGAAAGAAGAGTAACCTTAGTATTTAAGCTGATCCACCTCTAGTAGCGGAGAACACAAAGAGGAACTCTGAACCAGAGAGGTCCCCACTGCTCAAGTTAAGAGTGTTAATAAAATAAAATAAATGCTAACTGGCCCACATAACCAAAACAACAGTAGAGAACAACAGCTCTGCACTGAAGTGGCAGCTCTCTCCTTAGGGAGATGACATCTTTACCAGTGCCCTGCCTCTTCCAGCTCCCATACACTATATCAAGCAACCATCCCACCATCTTGAAGGGAACCAGCATCAGCAGTTACACTTTTCTGAACAAATTACTGCCAATTAAAAGAAATCTGCAGCAAAATTCTACTGATGAACTCACTTGGAAGCACCAATTCTGACATCCAAAGCTTCAATATTCTTCTTCCCGAAGAATTCTCTGATGCCAGTCTTCAGTTCTTCAAACTCCTTGGTGGAGGCCAAATTTCCCACAAAGAGGGAGAAAGCTGAAGTGGGCCCTTTAAATAGAAACAAAATCAAGTTGTGTTTTTTTTAAAAAAAAAGAACTGGAAGCCAGATTGCAGAGAGCTTTAGCACATCAGTTTCTGCTCAAAAGTGACATCACACTTCAGTATTAAGTCCCAAGTCATCATTTGTGCTAGAAAAAAACCCCACTCAGCATCCTGTCCCTTCACAGTTACATGTCTCACCCAACAGTCCTGTAACAGTCGTTTGACGACCCCACACCACCTACCATCTGTTTTCTTTTTCTTGGCCTCCGGTGCACTTTTATTGGCCATTTCTTTCTTCCTCTTTCCAGGTGCTTCCTTGACAGGTTCTGCAATAGAGGACAAACAACACTACTGAATCAGAAGTACAAACCAACTTTTCCTATACTGGATCAACACAGGAATGTTGATCTTTACACCAGTCATACACAAGACCTTCTCTTGTCACTACAGCAACTGCTCATCAGCCCAAAAGGCCACAATAGGACAAAAGCATCTTTCCTGTTAGAGTTATGATCTCAAAACCATTTAAACTCACTTTCATCTTCACTTTCCTCCTCAGCATCCTCTTCATCCTCCTCCTCATCATCGTCATCTTCGTCATCCTCCTCTTCATCTTCCTCATCTTCAGAGTCTGCCTTGGCCTTCACTGGTGCGGCCTTTGCTGGAGTAGCTTTCTTCACCTGAACAGGGGTTGTGTCCATGGCTTCATCTTCAGACTCTGAAACAAGTTGAGCACAAGATTTCAGATACCTTCAAAATTAAGCCCCTTCTGAGACTAAGAAAATAAAATCTTGTCAAGTAGAAGTGTTTTTCATGCCTCCTTAAGCTTGCCTGTTCCCAGCAAAGAGCTGAGTCTTTATAAAAAGCTGCCTCTCCCTCAAGTTTTTCTGCATTAAAAAACCCAATACCTGTTCCCCAGAGTAAAAAAGTTTTACGAGCAACAGGGAAATAAACACCCATTCAGCCAGATCTGATGGACACTAGTAGCCAGCTAAAATCAGCTGGGCACTAAATGGAGACACAGACACTCTGCATAGCTCCCGCTAATTTATTAAGTTACTCCCCCTCCCACCTCCCTATAAGCATTTCTTAGTTTAGCATCTTCTAAAGTTTATTTTTTTAAGAGTCAGTTTTCCTAAATCCCACATACCATCATCTTCCTCATCATCATCATCATCCTCCTCTTCTTCAGATTCTTGCTTTGCTGGCACAACTGCAGGCTTTTTGGCTGGTACTGCTGCAGGCTTTTTGGCTGCAGGCTTCACAGGCATTGCTGGTTCCTCTTCCTCATCTGCAACAACAGGACAGCAAGTGTTTACCAATACCACTCACCTTCAAACTTTCCTAGTACCCTCCCCTCACCCCCCAAGATTTTGGCAAACTTCATGAAAGAAGAATCAGAAAACTAGAAGATGCTCTACATGCTGCATGTAATGTAGCTGCAGCCCAAGTTCTCCTACAAACTTCACTGATTCCCCACCTTTTCATCAATCAATCCCCCTCCTGAGTATTAAATCATACTAAACTTTCAATCAGCTTACATCAACTCATACAAGGATAAGCATCAAAAGTAACTTACCAGAATCATCTTCCTCTTCCTCCTCATCCTCGTCATCATCATCATCGTCTTCCTCGTCATCTTCATCTTCCTCCTCGCTCTCTTCCTTCTTGGCATTCTTGCCATTTTTTGCTCCTTTGGTTAGGACAGCAGCCTTTTTAGGTGACGGAGCAACAGCCTTTTTAGCCGGAGTAGCCACAGCCTTCTTGGCAGGGGTCACTGCCTTTTTTGCAGGAGTGGCAGCCTTCTTTGCAGGGGTAGCTGCCTTCTTGGCTGGTGTCACTGCTACTTTTTGTTGTTTCTTCTGAGGGACCATCTGAAACACACATTAGTGTAAGACTCTTATGCTGACTCTTTAAATTACTATTACTTCAACGTCAGACAAATACAGAGCAGCTGCAACCTAAAGCATATCCTTCTGACAGACTAAGTTTCTGCTGAATGACTTAACTGCCCTTTCTGTTGAATCAAACCAGCTTTTTCATGCTTTTAACAGACTATTTATGGAACATTAAAGTATCCCTAAATTCTCCAGTCCTGAAGCAAGACCACTTGCCTCTCTAGGTGCATTCAGTAGCTTGCAATTTTTAGTCTTGCATATTATTTGTGTGTGATAAATCACTTATTGTTGATGCTCTACTAGAGTAACTAATGATCCACTTGTTCATCAGTACTAGGAACAGATTTAAGATCCTCGCAGTGCTCCCAAAGCCTGGAAGTACAGACCTAGCAGCTAAGAGAGAGTTTTACCCACATCGCTTTCCTCTTATGAAATCCAATTTATTCTTCAGCCACAGCTAACTGACAGACACCAACCGTTTATTAACAGTCATTCTCTGTCACATACTACCTGTCCCCCAGCCCTCACACTTTTATAACACACACAATCTTTCAACTTCATTTCTAACGTGGTCACCTCTTCTCCGCTGCTTTCCTCTAACTCAGAGGACTCTTCTTCCTCACTTTCCTCGACCTTTTTGGGGGGAGGAGCCATTTTTTTCTGTTTGATCTGATTCTTGGGAGTCTGAAAGAGAGGGTGAGCTGTTAGGCGGCCTCCACCTCCCCGCCCGGGGACGGCAGCACATTTACACCCCGAGCCCCCCC
>NW_010329906.1:0-787 GCF_000700745.2 Antrostomus carolinensis
GCGGGCCGCCCCCCCAGCCATGGGGACTGTCCACACGGTTGCCGCCAGCTGATAAACGTGCCTGTCGAGGTGATTTATGTTCCTGTCACCTGCTCTTTCTTCTTCCTCCTCCCCCAGCGGTTTGTTTCCAAACGATTATCACTAAATCAGGGTCCAGCTGCTGCGCGGGACAAGGGGGGTGATGGAGATGGGGGGGACCTGGCACATTAGGGATGCTGGGGGGAAGGATGTCCTGTGCCAGCACCCTGAGCCTGGGGACCACAGAGCTCCTGGAGACAATGGGGCACGTCCCCACTCCTGGGGTGCTTTTCACCATGGGCTTTGCAGAGCGCTTGCTCAGCACATGGCAGTGGTGCCTGTTCCCATGAGAGCATCCAGCCCCACAGCAGGGATCCCGTGGAGTTGTGTTTTGGGTGGGTGGGGGCTGAGGCGGTGCCGCCGGCCGCAGGGCTCCGGCAGGTACTCCATCTACATCGCCAACTACGCCAGCGGCAACGTGGGCCCCCACGCCCTGATCGAGATGGACGTGGCTGCCAGCGACCCTGCCCGTGGCGTCGTGGTGCTGGTGGACGTGGCCGCCCAGGCTGGTGTCAGCAAGTACACAGGTACCGGGCTGCTGCGGCCCCGCGGAGAGGACGGGGCGCTGCTGGGTAGGTGAGCGTGGGACCCCGTTGCGGGCAGGGCAGGGCGGGCAGTGGCCCGTGCCACGCGTTAGGCTGCCTGACTGCCCCATCTAGTGGCAGCCCCACGGCCCGTGGAAGGGACCCGCGCAACGAGATGCTCACCC
>NW_010329907.1:0-551 GCF_000700745.2 Antrostomus carolinensis
CCCCCTAACCCTGTCACCTCCAGTGTGATGAGTGGGGACCGAGGCTCGGGGGGCTCAGCCTGTGGTCCTGGCACGGCGTGTCCTGGCTCCCTCGGAGGTGACTGGACCACCTGCCTGGGGTGTCCTTCTTGGCTGCAAACGGGGCTCTGGGTGCAGGGAGGCCAGACTCTGTGGCAAACGTGTTGCGTGGAGGCTGGGTGTCCTCTCTGCCTTGTCCCACTCGTGTTGGTGGCGCAGGGGGCAGATGGTGTCCCCAAGTGCGGAGATTCCCCGGGGAGGGTGCTGGGGGCTGCGGAGATGCAGGAGGCAGCAGTTGTGTGGGGGCTGATCCAACCTCCACCTGGGGCAAGACCTGCCTGGCCCTGGGCACGTGCTGGGGGAGAAGGGTCTCCCCAAGACTGGCACCCGTTAGGGACAGTGGGGGACATGCACTGATGAGGTCTGGGGACGTGACGAGGAGGTTTGTTGGGGCTCTGGGCTGGTGGCTGGGATGGGTGGGATGAGGAGCGAAGGGATTCCCGGGCAGCCGTGTGTGCCACTGTGGGTTTGGG
>NW_010329907.1:642-3646 GCF_000700745.2 Antrostomus carolinensis
TTTCGGGTCCCCGGCCGTGGCTGGCCGTGAGCAGGGGGGGGAATGCTCGTGTCCCCCGGTGCTGGCACACGAGCCAAAGCCATCGAGCGAAGCCCTCCCTGGCTGGGAAGGACCCTGGCTGGGGACAGCGAGGCCAGCAGCTGTCCTTGTCACAGCCCTGGGGTTTGATCTGCTTGCACCTTGTGTGGGACAGAGGGGTGACCTGTGTCCTCCCTGGGTGTGCACAGGGGCCAATACGCCAGTGTGTCTGTGCAGGTGTGTGAGGTGACACAGGTGTCCCATCCCGCCTGTGCCAGCACCGGCTTTTGGCCCCTGGGCAAGGACAGGCTGTGACAGCAGTGCTGCCCGCCCACATCGTCCCTGGCAGAGGTGACCCTGGAGGACATCCTCTCGGGGAAGCAGGAGGGGCCTCTCCCCGTGTCAACTGTCACCCAGGGTGTCCCCTGATGTGTCCCCAGAGCCGTGGCAGGGCCAGCACCTTCTCCCGGCAAAGCCTCCACCAGGGAGCGTGTGGGAGCACCGCGGGTTGTCCAGCCCTGTCCCTTGCCCCCACGCCCTTCCTGGTGTCCCTTGTCCCTTGGGACAAGCCTGGCCTGTGTCCCTGTACTGGCACTGCTTGAGTGCTCCCAATGGAGCCCTGTCACCCGGAGTGGGGTTTGGTGGCTTTCTCGAGGGGGCTGCATCCTTGGAGGCTTCATGGTGTGTGACATGGGCAGGGAGGGACAGGCTCAGGGTCGAGTCACTGTTGGGTGCAAAGGGACATTTGCAGAGGCCACTCGCTTGGGTGGGCTCAGCTGGGGGCATCCTGGGATGGGATGGGAGAAGGTGGCATAGTACTGGACGGGGTGGGATGTTCTCTCTGGGTCAGAGTGGCTCCGTGGTGGCTCTGCCAACCTTCCCCTGGGCTGTGGGCAGGTGACTCTGCTGCTGCCCGCTCCCCTCCCCCTTGCCCCCCCCTTGGCACTGTGGCTTAAACCTCCCAGCCCAGTGCACGGCTAGTCACGGGGCAGATGGGAGGACTGGGAGCTGCCCAGTGAAATGGCCTGTCTGCACACCAGGCTGGGCAGGGTGCCCTGGGGTCTGTCCTGATGCCACCAGTGCCTCATCCCCAGCTGGGGTGGGCGATGTGGGGGCTGGCAACAGCCTGGGGAGAGAAGCGGCGTGTGGGGAGCCGCTGTGCTTGACCATCTTGTGAGACACCAGTGTATCAGGGGTTAAACACCTTCCCCACACCCCGTGTCCCTCCTGGCTGTCCCCTGCCCTAGACTCCCTGGGTGTCCCCACGTGTCCCTGCCCGGGCAGCTTGTGGTGCCGCGGGACCCCCAGAGCGCTGGGCAGTGGATTTTGTAGTAACCAGCTGGTGGTGGTTTGTTAAAGAGCCCCTGGAGATGCCACCTCCCTCCTGCCCAGGCCTGGGGGCAGGTTGATGGCATTTCATGACCCGGTGCCACCGTAGGGTCTGGGGGTTACGGGCTGCTCCTTCCATTAGCTCCTTTGCACTGTGGAGAGTGGGATGGTGGAGGACTGGGAGCCCAGCCGAGGGCATGGCATCACCATGGGGTGCTGGTGGTCCTGCAGGATTTCTCCAACCCCCTCTACTCTGGCACTGGGGTGTCTTTCCCAGCAGGATCCCTTCCCACATCCAGCCGGCCATGGGGATGCTACACCCGCGCCTGGCCATGGTGTCCAATGTGTCTGTCAGGGATGTGTTCCCCAGGCTGGTTAGTTATCTCTTGGAGGGGAAGGATGTGGGCACAGGGTGTGTTTTGGGGTCACCTTCTCCTTCCCCACCAAGCAGTGGGCTGCATGACATGGAACAGGCTGCCCAGGGAGGTGGTGGAGTCACCTTCCCTGGTGGGATTTAACAGGCAGATGAGGTGCTGAGGGACATGGTTTAGAGGTGGCATTGGCAGTGTTGGGTTTATGGTTGGACTCGAGGCTCTTAAAGGTCTTTTCCAACCGCTACGATTCGGTGATTCTGTTTTATGGTGAGGTAAACTGAGGCACGGTGTCTAAACACCTCGGCTGTGCTCAGCATGGGGACCAGGACCCAGCCCTGTCTATTGGGGAGGGGGGATGCTCTGGCCTCTGCTCCCCCGGGGCTCCCCGTGCCGCAGCGGGCTGGGCCGGCACGTTGGGCTCGTGCACTGGGAGCTGCTGCTGCTACTGCTGCTTCCCGACGCAGGGCAGCGGGTGCCCGTTGACTGACAGTTCTGCTTAATTAGGGAGTTGTTATTTTATCAATTCCACCAAAGCGCTTGAAGTTTTCTGCTCCAGCTCACGCTTTCCACTTGTTAATGGGAAACCAACACCCCCCGTCAAAGAGGCAGCGGCACTGATGCATTTTCAAGGTTTCTGCTCGCTCTGGTTTGACATCCCAAATACAACCATCAGGCATCAGCTGCTGGGTGCCTGTTTGATGTGGCTCTGACAGCACTGAAAACCTTAATTTCCCAGCCCTCCCCTACACCTCCTCCTCCTCCTCCTCCTCTGTTATATCCCGGGGTCGGTAGCATGGTGGCTGCTCCCAATGTGGGGTCCCGCTGGCTCATGGGGACAGGGAGTGCTGTGGACTCGGGGTGAGGGGCTGCCCACCCATTCACCCAAGTGCAACCTTCCCCTTGCTGGGCAGGATGGAGATTGATTTAGGGAGAAAAAAGGATGGGAAGGGTGTTGTGGGAGCACGGTCTGAGTGCCCCGTGCTGCCCACAGGGTCAGGGTGTGCTGGGTGCTTCACCTCCTTGCTGGGTGTGGGGACCCCTGAGGGATGTCCCCATCTCTGTGCTGGCAAAGGGAGGCAGAGCTGTGGCCTTAGCACAGAGCACAGCCCTGCCAGGCATCGATGGACACAGCCAGTGTCCTTTAGAGGAGCTGCTCCCCACTCTGTGGGCTCTGTCACTGGTGCCACCCCCTGCTTGTCCCCTGCCTGTCCCCTCTGGGGTGGGTGTTGGTGCATCTGCGGGGGGACTTTGCCCCGTGCGGCTGGAGAAGCTACAAACCATCT
>NW_010329907.1:3707-5277 GCF_000700745.2 Antrostomus carolinensis
GTGCGGGGGAGGGAGGGGGTGCTGCCATGGGGGGGGGACAGTGGTGAAGGGGGGAGTTATGGGGTGACACGGCTCTGGGGGTGACACAGCTCTGGGGGCACACAGCGGGCTAACTCCCTTTGGCACTGGGGTTTGTAGTGTGTTTGTCACCTGGTCCCGGGGGGCTCCGCGGAGGGCACGGCCCAGGGGTACCGGGCTGAGCGCGGGGACTGCCCGGTTGGGGCTCCTGTTGGGGCAGTTTGGCCCGGCTCAGCTCGGCTCAGGATCCCCATCCTCTCCATTTATGGAGATTTTTCCAGCGGCACGGAGAGCCCAGTGCTCCCTGGAGAGCTTCTGGTGGTGGGAGCAGAGAACTGGGGGAGCCTGGCTGTCCTGGGGGGCCGAGCAGGGCTGGGGGGAGCCCCCAGCTACTTCACCCTGGGGACCCCTCTGCACCCAGAGGAGCTGTCCTGGTCCCCGCAGTGCAGTGCCCCTGGGGTCACCCTGATGTGGGGTCACCCTGACCCTTTCCCGCAGCACTAGAGGGGTGTCCCCCCCCCGGGGTACCCATCCCTCACCTGTCCCCAACATCACACAGGGACACAGGAGCCTGCTTACATCCCCCAGCCCACTGTGATGTGCTGCTGGCAGCACAGCCATGAGGGATCCCCCGCGCTCCTCTCCTCCTTCCCTCCTCATTTTTCTCTCTCCTTTTGGAGATTTTCATCTTCCTTCTAATTTTTTTTCTTTCCCTTTTATTTTTTCCTCCCCTTTCTTCTGGAATGGCTTTTCATGCAGCGCTAACTGCTGAAGTAACACAAACCTGCTAAATGGTCCGGCTTTATGATAGCATAAAAATGATACTACAGCACCGAGTGGGGCTTTATTAAACCCAGGGGAAGGGCTCCAAATGAACAGCTTGCTCTGCTCTTAGCTCCCCCCCCGCCTCGACTCCCTCCCTTGATTTTTAATAACCGCTGGAATATAAACTACAGTTAAGATCCTGTGGACTAGAAGAGCGCTGGCAGCCTGGCGTTATCTCCGTCCATCCCCACACGTGGGTCCCTCTGTGCGTCCGTCGCTCCTGCTCAGCTTGGTGCTGTGATGGGAGGATCAGCAGCCTGGGCTGGGAAATTAATTTCCCGGTGTTTGGCTTTGTACATAAAAAAACCTCATAAATATTTGGTGGGGATGCTGTGTCTTCGGTGGGTTGGACCAGGTGTGATGTGGGAGTGAGCTGGAGCTCCTTGGCCCGGTGTCCTGCCTTGGTGGGATCGTCATGGGGAGGAGGGGGATCCCCTGGACTTTGGGAGTGAGGTTAGACCCTTGTCACCACCGTGTCCTCACAGAGGGAGGTGGTAGGAAGGGGACAAATCTCCCCTCGGTGTCCAGGCATGGTGGGACCCCCAGTCCCTGCCACCATGCCCATGGGGATGCTCTGGAGCTGGGTGTGGGGTCTCCCCCTTTCCCTGCTCTCCCACTGCACCCCAGCCTTCCCCCTGCCCTCCTGCACCCCACCATGGTGGGCTCGTGCTCCCCCCATCGCGTTGCTTTTAATGAGCCTGACGCTTCCCGTTGGCTCCTCTCTCCT
>NW_010329907.1:5311-6425 GCF_000700745.2 Antrostomus carolinensis
GGGCCCTAAAACCCCACCCAGCCCCACCCCCCCTGCCAGCAGCAGGGACACCTTCCACTAGACCAGGTTGCTCAAAGCCTCATCCAACCTGAAGGTGCCTGATGGGTGCTGAGGTGAAAGGCACTTTGGGTTACGGAAGGACATGCAGAGCTTGGACAGCATCTGCTCATTAGGATGTGGTGCCTTGGCCAGGTGCCAGGCAGGAGAACTGAAAGCCCTGGCACAAAGCTGCCTTCACCCACCACGCTGAGGAGGAGGAGGAGGAGGAGGCAGCTGGTGCTGGGAGGGGGTGTGGGGACCCCCAAAGCAGGCTGCTCCCTTCCCTCCCAGCGCGGACGCTCCAGCATCCCAGAGCATCCTGAGCTGTCACCTTCCATGGGGTGTCCAGCCCTACCAGGGACTACCGTGGGGCTGGGGGCTGCCCCGGGGTGGGTAGCAAGGACGGGGTGATGTTGGGGTCTGCAGTACCTGTTTTATCTGGAGGGGGCTTTCCCTTTGATTCTTCAGCAGTCCCCTGGCCACCCTGAAGGAGGGCTGTGCCCATCGGGGCCACGTGCCTGTCAGATCTGTGTGCCCATTGGGACTGTGTGCCCGTCAGGGTTGTGTGCCCACCAGGATGCGAGCCCATGGGGGCTGTGTACTCATCAGGATGTGTGCCCCTCGGGGTGTGTGCCCACCAGGATGTGTTCTGTGCTGGGGCTCAGCAGTGGGTGGGTGGGTGCTGAGGTTGATACTCATCCCCGAAGTCTCCACCACTTTGCTCCCACCCAGCCAGGGATGCCGCAGTGACGCTCCATCCCCAGGGGACAGAGGTTTCCCAGACAGCCCTGGGTGCTGGTGACATGGCGGGGGGGATACCAGGATGGGCACACTGGCCTCAGCTCCACAGCCCGGGCACCGTTGGTGTGGGCAAACCCTCTCCTGTGCCTGCTGGCCGGGCTGGGCAGAGTGTGGGGAGCTGCGGGCAGCGATGCCACAGGGATCTGAATTCACACGTGTTCCCTTGCACGCTTGTGCACGTGCATTGGGGCACGGCGTGTGCACATGTGCACCGGGCTCGCCAAGTGCATCCCCCATGTCCATCCCCACGTCCATCCCCACGTGCATCCCCCAC
>NW_010329908.1:0-17830 GCF_000700745.2 Antrostomus carolinensis
CAGGATGCCCTTGGCCTTCTTGGCCACACTTTTAGGAGAAAGGAAAGACAGAATTGCTTTGATTGCTCCACCTTGCTCTATAAGAAGGTCACTATCTAAGCAGAATTGTTCTTCCGCTGCTTTTATCAGTTTTTCTATTCCCAGGCACCACTTGACCCACTGTGCCCAGAGCTGCTCCCTCAGTCCAAGCCTGGAGTCTGTCCCATCCCACCGCTCTGCCACTGCCCAGCTCCAGCTCAGGTGCCTCAGCCAGCCTCTCTGCTCTCTTTAGGCATGATAATAAACACACACTACATTAGCAATGATCCTGGAAGCCAAGAGATGTTGATTATTTAACTGCAGCCCTCTTTTCTGTAAGGACAAACATGGCTTTGCCCAGGCTCTGACCTTACCCATGAAGCCCCAACACTGCCCAGCCTGCCGCAGAGGAAGGGCTGGAGAGGACGTGGAGGCAGAGCACGTACCAGCAGCGCTGGTGCTGAGCATCATTTACCAGCGTGCCTTTACCCCCGAGCGTGAGCCAGCACTTCCCTAACCATCTGAGTGATTTCAAGCATCTTCTGCTGAGCTGCTTTTAGCCATCAGTTCCCCAGACTCCTCTACACCACCTCATTTTCAGAGAAGAAATTCAGCTTCTTTTTTTTTTTTTTTAACTTATCCTTATGATATTGAAGTAATCTCTTACTTTGAATAAATGGTTCCCCAGAAAGAGGTTTATTTTGTGTGCTTCATTCATGAGAAGTGGCATCCTGGCCATGACGACCTCTTATCATTCCTCCTTGTCATTTTCAGCACAAACAGCAGCATTTCTCCCCCATTGCCAGCAGCTCTTTAAGCAACCACCATCACACAGAAACTTCATAAAGCAGAATTCTCCCTCCTAAGGGGAACAGCCACACATCTTGAAGGAAAAAAAAATCACAAGTAAATATTGTCTCTGAACATTAATTATCTTTAGATATTTGTCACAAAACACAGGCAGTATTTTTTGCATTTTCACATTTGTCTGTGGAAAGCACATCTTTATGCAGAAGGATCTCAATTCAGACAGCTTTTTTTGTCTAAGATTTTATGTAGTTTCCAGAACTTTTACTCTGAAGAAAAACCCAAAACATTAAATACATACAGAGTCTGAAACGAGATAATTTCAGCTCATGGTACAGCATAGGTGAGCCCTGCACCCACTGAGGGGTGACCACCCCAGTCTCCATGCTGGATGCTGCTGGTCCCCTGCAGCTTCCACCTCTCCACCATGGTCTCAGCCTGCCCACGTCCCCCCATGGAACAGCTCAACCCCCACTGCAGCTACCCCTTCTCCTGAGTTTGAGCCAAGACATTAAGAATTGACCCCAAAGGACACTGCTCGTAGCCTGGATTTCATACTGCTGGTCAGCCTTTGAGCCCTAGATCTCTCCCAGTTTCCCACCCCCATACAGCCACCTACCCGATGTGCATCTCCCCAGCGAGGCCATGGGGATGCTGCTGGAACCACAGCAAAGGCTCTCCTGAAGGCTGGTTGCATGACATTCATTGCTTTCCCTTCAGTTAACTGGCAAGCTTAAATTTTTAAAGAAAAGTTAAAGATTTTAAAGTTAAAGTTTTAAAGATTACATAGTTCAAAGATTTATTAACTACAGAATTGCAAAGGCACCTTTCAAAGATTTTAATCTCTGATTACAGCAAATTATCAGACATCTGTCACACTGGTGTTTAGTACTACAATGGTGTATTTAACTCCAGACCTGGAGGGTGGATCACACAAGAAATCCATGGGAAAAGTCTTTATAATTTGACTTACTCACAATTGCAATTTTAATGCCTTTCACTTCTAGGAATATTGCGTTTGAGATGTTTTCCACCAAGTCTCAGGCAACATTCTCTGGGGGGAAGAAATGAAAAGATTAAGTTATCTGGAGGTGCAGGGTTGCCAAGGAAATCACTTCCTCTAGGGCTCAGCAAGACACAGAGGATGAAGGGGCTGCTGAGCTGTTGTGTGTGACACCAGGGACATCACACACAACGGGCAGGATGGAGACAGGTCATCCCCATGCACTCCCCACGGACACAGCACCACTGGCCCACGGGGCTGAGCAGGTCCCAGCTTTGGTGCTTTGCTTTACCAGCAGCTTTGTCACTGCCCAGCTGTGCAACCTGGTTTGGGCTGATTGAGCTCAAACCAGACAAAGCACCATGGATGATTGCTCCAAATTCTGTGACAGCACCAGATGTGATCTGTAAGAGCAGCAAAAACCAAGGCAGCCGCACGCTGTGACTGCAGGAGAAGGACACTCACGTGGCAGACAGTGGTGGCAGGAGTGCACATCTCCTTTTCCAGGGTGAAGGCAAAAAGAACATTTGTCATTAGCTCAGAAGAGTAAGAAAGCTCCCAGGAACCTGACACAGGTTCTCTGAAGAGCCCCTGCCCGAGACTACTCTCCTATCCAGATTTCTCTGGAGTCTGATTAAACTCATCATTTGCCAGTGAAAATGTCATAAAATATTTATAACACAGATGATATTTAAAGATCACTGTAGAAAATTTCTAATAACTGATGTAATTTAGTGGAAGCATCCTAAATCGACACAATCAGAAAAAGGAAACTACGGAGCAAAGCAGCACTCCTGATAAGTTATCCACAATTCCCCCAGTAAAAACCCCATCGGCCTCAGTGGTGCCCACTCAAATTCATCCAAAGACACTCGCAGAGCAATCACAGGTGCACCAAGTGCTGCAGCCCTGCAGCAAACCGTGTCCGAGACAGTGCAGACTGAGGGATGTTCCCACTAGGGAGATGGGACACGGGAGGGTTGAACACCCGTGGAATGAGACACCCTCACTGTGATGGCAATACATACACATGGCTGTGCTGGTACACAGGCAGGAGAATCCTCTGAGATAGACAGGAAATGAGAGGAGGTTCCTCAAGATAGAGATGCAGCAGCAGATGTGGGCTCATAGACCCAACAGTGGCAGAGCAGAGGCCCTGGGAAGGTACCTGCTGAGAGCATCTTCCCCATCTCCCAGCCCATGGGAGCTTTGTCTTCCCCCAGAGGTGTGCCCCAGAAGCACGTGCCGGAGGAAGGGGATGTTGAGACTGTTGAAGGTGCTGCCACTTGCCCTCCTGGGACCCTTTAGGAGAAACAGGATGAGAACAGACACCCTTCTAACCTGGCTCATTGGGTTGTTTGGTTTTTTTTTCACCCCCCCGTTTAGACAATTAGTGTTTGTATCAGCTGATGGTTGTACACTTCATGCTGTTGCCTAATCTAGTTCACATTTCTTTAGAGTCTTGGCCTCCTAAGGTAATACAGGATTATAAGAAAAAAAAAAAAATTAAGTTTTCTCTTTCTCATTTTAGATGCACTGCCAGATGCCTCCTACTGTGAGAAACAAGGAATAACCTTCTCCATCTTCTGACAAAACCCAGCAAAATCCCTCCTCAACCCTTTCTCCTCTCACCCCAAGCTCAAGAACCTCTGTCCATCTACATATTGTTGGTCAACTTAAAGAAACAGTCCCAAGAATGTTGTTTTTAAAGTTATCATCTCTGCTATTGCTTTCCATGGATAAAATTATCTAGCTAACATTTAACAACTGATCAATGACCTGGAGATTAGAGCTCTGACTCCCACCTGAATGTCACTGGCATTTCATCCCGTGCTTGTTTCACACACCCTGGACCTGTTGGAGGTGAGTTACTCCAGTGCCAAGGAAATCAGCCCTCTGGACCCAGGGGAAAAGCCAGTAAAGCTCCATAAGTCTCGGT
Organism: Antrostomus carolinensis; assembly: GCF_000700745.2. Taxonomy (NCBI): domain Eukaryota; kingdom Metazoa; phylum Chordata; class Aves; order Caprimulgiformes; family Caprimulgidae; genus Antrostomus; species Antrostomus carolinensis. Next base: position 3,768 of record NW_010329908.1, read on the forward strand.
ATTGATTCAGGCTTTCTCCCACATTTGCTCTGCAAATGCAAAAGGATAATTGACTCGGAACTGCAGCCAGTGAATTCTGCAGCACCTGCTGGCACAGCTTTGCTCTTGGGGAAGTTTCATCAACTCAATCTGGCTGAAGAGAAAATCTGGAAATTTTGTAATTGGAAATATTTTCTGAAAACCATTAAAAAAAAAAACAAACTGAATTTGCTTTCAGTATATTAAGACCTGGAAGAAAAATTTCTAAAATGCCACTTTTTTTTCTCACAGAAATACTTTTCCAAACAGAGGAAAACCACATTCATTTCTCATTTTGGCTTTAAAACATTGTTCAGTTCTGGTTTCTAATATGATACATAAAGCTTTTCCCTTAACTTGAGGTAACAGAAATTGTTACCTCACTACTGATAAGGCCAGATGTTCACTGTTACTCGGGATAAAGTGGCTTTTTAATAAGCAGCATCATTAACTACAGACATTTTGAAACTATAGGAGAGAGCTGTAATAATAATAAATTGTTCAAGAAAAAGGGCAATTGATATAACTGCTTCCAAAGTAGCGAGGCAAAGGAAAATAGGTTTTTCAGAGAAATCAATGAGTCACAGTTCCTCATCTAGTCTTAGAAAAACAGGAGGTTTAGTCACAGGCAGGTAACACACAGTTGTACAGCAGGAGCCCTGAAGGCTTTAGCAGCCAGGTGCTGGTTACTGGGTCAGCCTCACAGAGCCCCAGGCACTGGGCATCCCGGCTTCCCCCTCTTCCCACTGAAGGGCTCTTTCACAACGAGCAGAGTTAACCCCACCTACATCATCCCCCAAACCAATCCAAATCCCAACAAACCATGAGCTGTCGGCTTACAGGGGGATGCTCAGTACTCTCACTGCTGGAAGTGACACACACCTTCCCTGGATCTGTTTGGCCTCAGGTGAGGTAATATAGATTATATAGTATAGAGAAAATATTTTTATGTGTGTATATATATATATTATTATAAATACCCAAAGGGTGGGTGTCAAGAGGATGGGACCAGACCCCTCTCAGTGGTGCCCAGTGACAGGACAAAGGGCAACAGGCACAGACTGGAACACAGGAGGTTCCACTTAAACATGAGGAGAAACTTCTTTCCTGTGAGGGTGCTGGAGCCTTGTCAGTGTTGTTCTTCACAGGAATTTGGGTCACATCTGTGGAGAAGATGCAGAGTTTGATGTCTCTGGAGAGTGATGGAGCTGATTTTTTTGTATATTAAAAAATCTGAGACAATTCCTTTTAACAGACTGTTCCTGTGATCTGTATTCCCTGCTCCCATCCCCTTACCTGATTTTCAATTGTAGTTAAAACTCAGACCTCTCCTCTGCCCTCTCAAAACCAGCTAATCAATGCCACAGGATCTGAGCTGGCCCTCAGCTGATGTGCAGCAGAAGCGTTGTGTTCATACTGAAGACAAATGACTTCTCTGCTGCTGAACAATACCAGCTGATAAGTATCTTCTTGATCTACAATAGACCAATCGACAGACATAGAGTTTAATAGGCAGCCTACTCATCTGGGATATTCCTATTGAGCTATTTTTGCAGCTATCTTGGATGTTTTGATAGTAGACCATCTTAATCTTTGCCTTTTTGTTAGTACGTGTTGGGGGAAAAAGAAGCTATAATTAAGTATCTCTCTGAAAGAAGCTGGGAAAATTCAGTCACACTGCAGACCTTCCCACTGCCTCCCTCACAAAAAAAACCTCAGAAAAATGAAGCTGGAGCAAGTGAAAGTGTGAGCAGAGGCTGAAAGGTGGGTTTGCACAGCCTAAAGAAGTGGTGGAGGATCTTTCTGCCACCTCCCATTCCCTGAAGCAGCCTATGGAGAAGACGGAGGCAGGTGCTTCCCAGTGTGCTCTGGGGACAGGTGAGAGGAAGCAGCAGAAATGGGTAATTTGATGTCATCCCTGTGAGTTGGATGCTCAACTGGAGACCTTTGAGTCTCTTGCAAATTGAATTTTTCCACAACTGCAATCTGAATATGAATGTTAAATTGTGATTAAACGTGTCAGTGTGATTTGGTAATAGGTGAACAGGTGGGTGCCCAGTACAAGCTGCCTGTGCAGAGGCTGTGGGTGTCCACCACTAGAACAGTGCCCATACCCAGTAACCCATAGAACTTCCAGCCTCAGAAATGTAAACAGGAGGTGCCACTTCCATTTGATCTTCCCTTGGTGAAAAGCCCACAAAGTACCACTGGAGAAACAGTGCCAGAGAATCCCGACTCATGGGTCTCACCCTGCTTCCTAATTTGATATTTTGAAAAAGATCAATGCTGTTGATCTCTGACAAAGTTATTGATGTGCTACTATTTGTAGATCAGTTCAGTGCATCCACAATCCCAGGAGAGATCTCAATGCCAAGTTTACTAATTTTCTCACTGATACAGACAACATGAGAACTTCTCTCCAATATCTGCTCCTTAGGCTAAAGGTGCTACTGAAATTCTGCATCTGAAAAAGCAACACCCGCAGAAATAGCGTTGTGCCATCAGGTAACCTAGTAAACCTCAGCTTTGTCCCTGCCCTACAAAGGAACCAGCAAATGCAATAATCTTTGGGAATTTCTAGAGCAGTGCCCCAGATACAGATGCAAATCCTTGGTCATGCAATGCCCGTGGCTTCCTGGGATGGATACCTCCTTAGATCTAGGAAGGAAACTGACAACTTCACTACCACTGCTTTGAAAACAGATGGACGCTTGCTGGTAAGATTTACCCATTAGGAGCATCACACCAGAACTCCCCACTTTTTGGGCTGCCCACCTTGTTTCAATCATCTATATAAACCCATCATTTTGTACAGATGTGAACATGACCAGGTTGGATGGGGTTTTAACAACCTGATCAAGAGGAAAAGGTTGGACTATGTGGCCTTTAAAAGGTCCCTTCCAACCCAAACCATTCTGTGATCACTCTTTGGGCAACTGCCTTCCAGAATACTTCTGTCATCACAATTCTGCCGCCACATTGTGATCGGAGTTTAATGTTAGGAAATATCATGATTTCCTGACTGCTGCGGGGACTTTTTCCCCCTACACAGAAATGATGCCCTCTTCCTCTGACCCACTCTTCCCTTTGTTTGCAGACATGACCTACAAACAGCAGTTAGGTCTTAAACTAGGGAAAGGTGAAGTAGATCACACATTCACCAGGAAACCTCCTTTGTCAGCTTGACTTTGTGGATTTCGGCCAATTTTCTGCACTCTGTCTGAACTCCTCACCTGCAGAGCAAGCTGGAAAAGGCCAGTTTCTTTGCAGAAAGAGAAGTCAGGGGTCTTTGAGGAAGCATCAGCTCACTTCATATTCTTTCTGGCACTTTGAATCCATGTTCTTTCTGGGACTTTGAATCCATGTTCTTTCTAGTCTGGACCTCTTCTGCTTTGTAAGAAACCAAGAATCTGAATATAACCTCACCTGCAAGCACACACCTGAGATTGCAGAGCCTGTCCCAAGCACCCTGAGGTGCTGAATGGTTGTGGCAGCTACAGTCCCTCAGCATCTCAACTACAGAAGCAGATGGAGAAGAAACTCAGGGCATTACCAACACCCAGAGCACCCACAGAAGGGCCTGGGGAGTGTGAAAGAGCATGTTTACCATGAAGTAACTCCAACCTTAAAGGCTCCAGAAGCACAGCAGAAAAAAAAAAATAATACCAACGGATTTGTGCTGATGGGTTGTCTCCCAAATAATGCATGCTTGGGTACAACAGGACCATTTCATTTCTTGGCTAAAAGCATCTAAAACTGCTCCACTACATTCCAGAAACACAATGACCTAGTTGCATATGTTAGTTCATCTGTCTCCTTTTCAGATGTGTTTTTACCATTCAAATTCCAGTTTGCACAAGGGATCCTGTGTGTGATGTAACCCAAACGTGACCGGTCTGTGCAGATGACATTTTTAATCGTGAAGTGTTCAGCTGAAAGAGGAGGCAGAGCTGGGTGAAGAGAGTAAGTCCTCAAATGGTGATGTACATAAATTACTGAGAGGTTAAACCAGTCCAAACATTTCATTTGCCATTAACTCTGTATTTACATGACTGTGCTGGTTTCCTGGGCTGCAGCCAAACCCAGCTGCTCACTCACTGCCCCCAACCAGGGGATAAGGGAGAGAACTGGGGGGCGAGGGGAAGGAGACTGGTAGGGTGAGAAGAACTATTTAATCATTGCCTCACCTGGCAGGTTGTTACTCACCCTCACTGCCAGAAACCTTTCCTCAAAGTTCATTACAGATTTTTCCCTTGGTGGTGGGTTGCCCTGGACTGGCTTACAGCTGCCCACCCAGCTGCTCTCTCACTCCCTCTCCATCAACAGGACAAGGGGAGAAAAATGGAACAAAAAAAGCTCATGGGTCAGGATAAGGATGGGCAGATCATTCAGCAACTACTGTCCTGGGCAAAACAGACTCTTAATTTAGTGCTAACTAATTGTAACCAAGTAAGACAGCGAGAAATAAGAACAAAACTAAAATTAAAAAAAACCACTTCCCCCCATCCCATCCTTCTTCCCAGGCTCAACTTCACCCCCCATTCTTCTACCTCCTCCCCCATATCCCCCTCTGGATATCTGCTCCACCACAGACACCTACATGCTGCACAGGGAAATCTGCTCCACTGTGGTCCTCCGTGGGCTGCAGGGGAGTGTCTGCTCCACTGTGGTTTTCACCACAGGCTGTTTGGGAATCTCTGCTCCAAACATGTAGCACCTCCTCCTCCCTCTCCTTCTTCACTAGCCCTGAAGCTCCACCAATGCTGATGGGAGCAGCTTAGCCAGTGGCAGGTCCATCTTGGAGCTGGCTGGAACCATCTCTACCGAGCACAGGAGCAGCCTCTGGTGCATTCTCACAGGAACCACCCCTGTAGCCCCCCAGTACCAAAACCTTGTCACCCAAACCTTAATCCAGTTCCTTCCCCTCTGCCTTTTACTCACCTGAAAAAATAAACAATACAGCTTGTTTTAAAGTGGTCTTCAACACAGACATTTTCAGCCTTTCTGGAGGCCAGGGGAAGGTGATCCATCCTTCATACCTGTCCTCTGAGGCCATCTGAGAGTTTTTACGGTTCTCCTCTGGATTACCTCCAGCTGGCACCACGCTCTGGGGAAGAGGGAGCCCAGAGTAGGTGAACCATGCCAGCTGAGGCCACTTTGGCAGAATACAAGTGTTACAGACATTGCCTGCAGGGCTTCCTCAACTCTGTCCCTCCTCATTCACAGGACGCTATTTTCCCCATAATAGTGGGACATGCCCAACGTGCATTTAGCTTGAATTGTCCAGTGCAGACACAGGAGCAACCACAAAACCATGGATGAGATGCAAAGAGTAAATTTATTTCTGTTATCTCACCAGCCAGGGGTTCCCTGAAGCAGCCCCCAGGCAGGGATGCAGGCACTGCAGAGCTCAGTCCGTGCTAGAGCATCACCAAACCTGGTGCTCTCACCTGGATTTCAGTGGGTTTTGCAGATGTAGTTTCCCTCGGTGCTCTGATCATTCCCACAGCAGGGCAGGAGTCTCAAGCATGTTTGATATAGTGATTCGAAGCCTGTCACAGGCCTGTGGTATCTAAACACAGATGTTCTCCTTGTCAGGCACACAAGATTAAACAATGATTAGTATGATATATGTGTTTTTCTACACCTCAGCTGCAAGTCACTTGAGTGTGTTCACAATCCTCCTGTCAATCCTCTGTTATTTTCCCACACCCAGTAACCCCAAATCCTCTGGCAGCTGTTTTCCATCCTCCATCACTAAGCTCAGCCTTGCTGAGTACCATAGCTTATAGCTGCTCTCATTGTCCTAGATCAGATCTTGAATATAGCAGAGACTGGGACCGGTTAAACAGCAAGTTCAGGTCCTATTGACCCACCAACCTGCCATTTGCAACTGGGCATTTTTGCCCCATTTTACAGAAAGTAAAACAAGAACTTTTGCAGATGAGTAAAACATCTTTCCCAGTGATCTGCCTGCTGTTCTCCTTTACCTGCCACATACCACCCTTAAAAAAACAAGCATGAAAGCAAAATAAAACTCATCTTTTGAAAATATTTTCATTTCCAAGAGAGTTTGTTATGGCAACTTTCACTTTACAAATAGCAACAGAATCGGTGTTACAATGTAGCAAGTGACAGTGTAAATATTACTTTCAGCCTGAGCTCAGCCCTTTTCTGAGTGTTTCCAAGGTAAAGCACCCTACCTACGTGAGAAAACCCAAACCACCTAAAATGTACATTTGCAGTTCCTAAATTCCACAGAATTGTCCAGATTGGAAAAGCCCTTTAAGCTCATCGAGTCCAACCATGAACCCAACACTGACCAGTCCCCTATGACTAACCCATGTCCCTCAGCACTATGTCTACACGACTCTTCAATCCCTCCAGGGATGGGGACTCCACCACTGCCCTGGCCAACCCCTTCCAATGCCTCAGAACCCTTTCAGCAAAGAAATTCTTCCTCACATCCCATCTCAACTGCCCTGGGCACAACTGGAGCCCATTTCCTCTTGTCCTCTCCCTTGGTCCTTGGTTGAACAGACCCACCCCCACCTCTCTCCACCCTCCTCCAAGGGACTTGGACAGAGCCAGAAGGTGTCCCCTCAGCCTCCTTTTCTCCAGGCTCAACAACCAAAGAAAGGTCCCACTTTCTAACACCTAGAAGTAGGTGGAGCAGGTGGCTGGGCTGCACCAGGACAAGTGATGGGATGGCACACCTGAACAGTGACCTGAGCCATGTCCTGGCCACAGGGACAAATTTTGCCCAAAAGCTCATCGGGGATCGTGGGGCAGTGTCCCACGAGTGGCACTGCCAGCAGCCTTTCCTCTTCCCAGGAGTCCTGCATGTTTGGGCTATAAAGCACTTAATGTGCACTATTATCATATAGTTTATCAGTGCCCAGTTATAAGAGGTAAAAGTCAGATTAAAAACCAAGCAGCAAAGATAACCTTGATCCCAGGGACATTTTGTGCTGCTGCTCAGTGTCGGTAGTGGAATCACAATCATCATCCAGGCAAACGCTGCTGGAAGAGACTCAGAAAGCTCTAATAAGGTGATGAAACTGTGCGTGTAACTCGGGAAGTTGACAGGAACAGCAGCAGAAGTGCTGGAGTCCGGGCTGCTTGTCATTGCTGTTAAGTAGGAGGTGTTTGAAGGGACCGAGGAATGGACGGGAGCTCATACAGATAATCTGTTAACTCAGTCGTCACACTCTGTCAGCAGCCAGCAGATCTCCAAACACCTGTGCTAGAAGTAATGAAAATTGAATTATTTTTATCATTTATTCCAGGGCTTCAGGTAAGGACACGTGTGCTGCCAGCCCAGCATTACCAGAGAGGGGAAAAGCCCCCGAGCCACTGTAAATGAGGAAGAATTTCTTTGCTGAAAGGGTTCTGAGGCATTGGAAGGGGTTGCCCAGGGCAGTGGTGGAGTCCCCATCCCTGGAGGGATTGAAGAGTCGTGTAGACATAGTGCTGAGGGACTTGTGAATCATCTTTCTGTAGACACAGATTATTTGATCAGTTTATAAGAATGTTAAATATTTTCATTTAAGTTTGCTTAAAAATACCCAACAATCAGCTTGTCTCCCCCCAGAAATATGCATACCACCTGGTACTATGTACTTTAGTTTTTATTTCACCTTATACATGAAAAAGATTTATTTTTTTTTCCATCAAATCATGTCTACCTACATCCAAGAATGTGCATGTTGGACAGACAAACACTTTTTCACAACACACAGTACTCAAAGTGTTACCTGTCAGAGACCTGCTGCGTGGCCGTGAGAAAATGTGCTGGCAAAGCCGTACATAAGCGTTCAGAAAACTTACTTACAAAGCCAGGAATAATTAGGTTGAGACAATGAGTGATGATATGACAATGTAAAAGAAAGAAGCTTTTTCTAAGTCTGACACTTATTTGGAGAAGGTACTTCACTTTATTACAGAAAGCCATGATTGACATAAAGGAAATTTCCTCCTCAACACTTTCTCCTGGGGTGGGCACACTCACGCTGCCGGCGCTCGTCCCTGCCCCCGCATTGCCAGTTGTTTCCCTTCTATACTGATGCTGAAACTGTATAGTTATATCTTTTATTTGCAGGGATAGTTTAAGCTAATTCTCCTTGCTTATACATTTCTAACCAATCCATCCATTTTAACTGGATTACATAAGTAATTGGACAGCAACACGCTCAGCAGAGAGAAGAGCAGATGAAAGCCCTGGCTCTTTCACACAGGGCTCAGCTGCTGTACAGAAGCACGTGATAATATAAGAGCAACTCGTTACAAACCATTAATGCCAAGGAATTGTTTCCAATCTTCTAAGGAATCTCTGTTTTCATTACCTGCTCTCCATAATTCAGTACTCCTGGATCTGCCAACGTTGTCGTTTGGGATACCTTGATGGCTGCATTAGCATACAATGACCTCCAGAATTTCTTCAATCTCTTCACTGGGATTATTCCTTGGACTTTGAGTTGCTCCCTTTCTAATTCATTTATAAAACAATTTGCTCAGTGTCCTATTGTGTCAGCAAGCGTGCACCCACATGCATACCAGCTCTTTGGACTTCATTGTCACCTGTGGACTTTATCCTTGGCTTTCTCCACTTGCAAGAGCTTTTACAGCTTCTGGGGTTTATCCAAGGCACTGGATAAACCTTGGATGTCTCTGTCAGGACTCTGCTTGCCTCCTGGTGAAAGCATCAAGACAGCCGTTCCTTACAGCATATACATTTCAAAAAATACCATTCTTTTACAGTGTTTTATTTCTTCTTCATTATTTGAAATAGCATAGTTCAGTTGGGGCCTACAATGATAGTCTGGTCCAACTGTCTGGCCACTTCAGGACTGACCAAATGTTAAAGCATATTAGTGACTATTTCCATGGGCAGATAGTGACAGGACAAGGGGAGATGGTTTTAAACTAAGTGAGGGAAGATTTAGGATGAATATTAGGAGGAAATTTTTCCCCCAGAGGGTGGTGAGACAGTGTCCCAGGTTGGCCAGAGAAGCTGTGGCTGCTCCTCCCTGGAAGTGTTGAAGGCCAGGTTGGATGAGGTTTGAGCAACCTGGTCTAGTGGAAGGTGTCCCTGCTGATGGCAGGGGGGTTGGAGCTGGGTGAGGTTTAAGGTCCCTTCCAACCCAAACCAGTCTGGGATTCTATGATTAAGGGTATTCTCCAAATGCCTCTCCAACGCTGACACACTTGGGACATCCACCACGCCCCCAGGAAGCCTCTTCCATGGCTGACCAGCCCTAAAGGCTCCTGCTTTGGACAAGCAGCTGGTTCACTCCCTGCATGGAAAGCAAGTAGGTCAGTGGCTCCTGCCTTCCACACATCCATAAAATAAATTTTTTATAGAGCAAATAACTATCTTGTGAAAAACCAGCTGCACTCTTAGATTGGGGACAGGAGAAGGAAGTGCCTTGTTTTGCCTCATTTTCCATGGACCAGTCTCCCAGGAGGTTTGTTTCCTCTGCTCTTTAGTATATCTGTGATGAGATGCTCTAAAAAGCATTCCTGGCTTGAAGTCCTGACCTGGGAACAGACATCTCTGTGTCTATTTTAAACCCTCCTTCTGCCAGCTGTAGAGGTCTGGCAGGTACAGCACTGCCTTCCCGAGGTGCTGAGTGTGCTGGTCAGTAACTGGAATAATCTGGTGATATATTGAAATGTCTTCTAAACCAATTTGTGGCAGGTGGATGGTTGCTCTGCTTGAAAGACTTCAATTTTCATTTCTTATTTTTTTTCAAAGCAGATACTTATTATAATACAGGTTATTAAACATCAAAGGTTTACCTTGTCTTGAGACAATTTAGCTTCTTTTAGAAGCTCATAAATGCTTTATTGTTCATGGTTCTGAATAAATATTTGATTCTTTGTGAGATCAGGATTCATCCACTGGAAGTTATAGAGAGAGCTTGGGCTTGCTTGCCAACCTCAGAGCCTCTTAGAGTTTCAATGGAGCTGTCACCTACCTCTCCTCACTGCTTGTCACATAAGGGATGTCTTCCAAAACGTCCTGTTCACCTGAATTATGTGTAAAGTCATAGAATCATTGAATGTTGTGAGTTGGAAGGGACCCACCAGGATGATGGAGTCCAACTCCTGCCCCTGCACAGGACAAGCCCAACATTCACACCATGTCCCTGAGGGCCTTGGCCAAATGCTGCTGGAATCTTGTCAGGCTTGGTGCCATCAGCACCTCCCTGGGGAGTCTGTTCCAGTGCTCCACCACTCTCTACCTCAAGAACATTTTCCTCATGGCCAACCTACAGAATCACCTTCAGAAGTGCTACAGAATCCACCAGCTCACACCACGTGCACCTGCCAAGGTGCCGGGCGAGAACGGCAATGCTGCAGGGATGGGGTGCAGGCAGCACGGTCCCCTGGCACGTGTCACCCAGCAAGGGTTGGGTCCTCTCAGCACCTGGGAGACGCTGGGTTCCTGGGGTCATGTCAGTGAACCTGGCTGTGGACTCCAGAGGTGTTTAAACATGTCCACACTTCAGAAAACCACCACAGCACCACAACGGCATCACCAGCTCTGTGAGTCCCAGCTTCTCCTCTGGTTTCCTGGGCAGATGGCTGGGTTCTGACCATTAGTCACAGCAAAGTACAGGACAGATTGTGAAGGGAATCTGAGACCTTTGAAGGAGATTTTCACCCATGTACATGTGCACACACCGTTGTGCACAGTTCAGCTCACTACAGGAATCCATCACTTCTCTGTCACATCTCCTTGATTCAGAGCAGAGACGATGCAGATTACTGGCTACAGGGGAGTGTTTCATTCTATGGCCTCAAAAACAGGGGTGAATGCAGGTCCCAGGAGAGGAAACATCACTCAGGCCTCAGGTTCATCAATAAAATCTTAAATATTCCTCTTTCTCAGGGTCACCACTCACAAATGATCACCAACAGAAAGACTCCGTAAGCCTCACAGCTCCTCTGCCAGTAGGATTCCCTCAGATTCTGGGCTGATGAGGTGCTTTTCCATGGGCTGCAGACTCAGCTGCTGGCACGGAAGCTGAGATGCAGAACAAGTTGTTTTTCTCTTCTGGAGGAACTCCCAAAACCTCATAATGTCAATTGTTTTCCAATTTCTCCTTCAACGTGCTGCACTGGGTTGAATGGCAGGGAAAAGGCTGAATGTGGCACATTATGCAGACCTACAAAGAGAGCAAATTTTCCCCTCAGACAATAATTAAGGTAAGGATGAATTAAGAGACTCACTTTGCTTTTAATTAATGATTTTCAAATTGATTTTATATAGCTCTGTATTTTCAGATGGATTTTTTAATGACTGGACTATTTGCAAGGTATGATCTTCAGAAGAGACATATATTAAGGAAGTCGAGATGGGATGTGAGGAAGAATTTCTTTGCTGAAAGGGTTCTGAGGCATTGGAAGGGGTTGCCCAGGGCAGTGGTGGAGTCCCCATCCCTGGAGGGATTGAAGAGCCATCACGTTTTATCCTTCTCCAAAGCTGTGCAATCTCAAAACCAGTAAAGCCTTTCCTGCATGCTGAGGATCTTCTTCCATTTTCACTGCCGCCTCCAGCATTAGCCAAATTTTGGGCAGTGATTTTGCTCCAAATCCACTCTCATTATTATGCTGACAATTTATGCCCCTCTGTTCACAAGGACTGTGATAACAATCGCAGATGATAAACCATGCTTCCGATAATGATTTAAATGGGAGCGTGTGGGATACCAGCCCTCTCTGCATCCTAATCCGTCAGTTGTTCTGATATGTGTGGTGCATGCACTCACCTGGCAGCAGCTTCACAAACCATTTGAAAAAAGATGAAGAAAACTCACCCATTTTTTCCTCAAGGTGTTTTTCTGGGGGGGATCAATACTTGGTAACATCCCTCATTTAAGGAAAAGTGCAACATATAGGTCCAGCATCCCTCTTTGCAAATAGAAAGATTCTTACTGTCCTGTTTTCACTGGGATAGAGTTAATGTTCTCAGCAGCCAGAACAGCTGTGTTCTGGTTTCAGGGTGGGATTTAGTATGAGAAGAATGTTGAGAACACACTGATGTTTTTAGTTGCTGCTGGAAGTCCAAGGTCATCGTGTTTTGCTGGTCTGCAAGTGCAAAGTACTAGAGTGGGGAAGTGCAGTAATTAGCAAACCCTCAATTGTCATTTGGCTCTGCCAATGAGATATTCCATCTCCTGTCCCCATGGGCAGGACATTCCCCAGGGCTGAGCGGAAAGCTGGGGATTCTCTCGGGGATGGCTCGGGCTCTGGCTCTCCCGGGATTGTGGTTTGGGTTTGGGGACTGTCTGTGCTCCGGGATCGCTGGCTGGGACAGGCTGGGCATCGGTCGGCGGGTGGTGAGCAATTGCACTGGGCATCACTCATTTGCATATTCTGTTATTACTGTTATTATTTTATTTTAACTAGTAAATTGTTTTTATCTCAACCCACGAGTTTTTTCACCTTTATCCTTCCATTTCTCTCCCCTCTTCCCTAGGGGCAGAGTGAGTGAGCAGCTGTGGCTGCAACCAAAGGAGTGAAACCACCACACTTGCATACTAATTTGGTAGTTTTATCTCAGTGGAAGAAATTACATTTGAGAAAATAATTGAGTTCAAGAGAGGAAGCATTCAGTGAATTGCCAACCAGCTGGAGCTGGGAAAGCTGGAGAGATCTTGTCAGCATCACATTCTCATCCTCGCGAGTCCATCACGGGCTGTGACTGCAGACGGGAGATGGTGCCCTGAGCGGGGCTGTGTGCGGGACGGCTCTGCCACCAGTGTCCTGACCCTGCACTCCTCGGATGAAACCCAGCCCGTTCCCAGATCACGACCCCGGAGGAGCTACAATCCCTAACCGAAACCGCAATCCCGGGAGAGCCAGAGCCCAGCTCACACCAGGACAGCAGCACCTACCAAAACTGCAAAACAATAAAAGTACCAAAACAGCCCCAGCAAACCACACAGTCAGTGTCTGCCTTGCACTTCTCTGAGGTAGAGTAAAACCTGTGTGAATCCACTAAAGTGCTAAGAATTCTTAAAAAAAGATGGTTTGGAAGGTTTGACCATCAGCCTCCTGAGAAGAGACATGTTTTGTCAGCAGTGTGAGGTCAGGCAGGAAAAACAGACCTTTATCTCTCAAAGGCAAACTCCTGACACTGCACTGCCACTGTGGAGAACACATTCCTATTCAGCTGCTCTAAGGAGCAGCCACCTCCTGTTCCTCCCACTCCTGATGGGAAGTTCAGACGGGATGTGAGGAAGAATTTCTTTGCTGAAAGGGTTCTGAGGCATTGGAAGGGGTTGCCCAGGGCAGTGGTGGAGTCCCCATCCCTGGAGGGATTGAAGAGTGGTGTAGACACAGTGCTGAGGGACATGGGTTAGTGGGCACGGTGGTGTTGGGTTGATGGTTGGACTCGATGATCTTAGAGCTCTTTTCCAACCCTCATGATTCTATGATTTGCAGACCCCCCGGCTCTGCAGTGCCCAAGGGCTCCAGTTCTAGCTGGAGTTGTTAGCACTTGCTTCCATCAAACAGTAATTTTTATTGCAGTATGGTAATTCTGCATGTAGATATATTACTTTCAATAGAAATCATATTTAAAAGGTGACATCCTTCAGCGATTAGCTGTGGAATATCCATTACCCGAGCAGAAAGCGGAAAATGTAATGATAAGTTCCTTGAATGAGAGAATCTTGATAAATCTCAATCCTTGCAATTTGGCGTAATATTCACATTGTGATTCCACACCTGCCCCTGTGCTGGTTTGCTGCTCTCTTCTGATTCTTGTGCTGCACGTTGATCGTTTGGGAATCTGTCTGAAACGGATCAGCCTGCAGAGGACGAAGTGGCGGATGCTGCAGACCCAGAGCTTGGGCAGGGTTGGTACCAGACATCTTCGATAGCTGCTGGTTCCTGTAAATCCACCAGTTCCTGGAAATGCACCGAGGAATCGCTGGGGCAGGGAGCGCATCCCAGTGCCCCGACAGTTCAGGAAGTTGTCCCTTGTCCTGATGCGCCGCTTCAATCACAGAATCATAGAATGGTTTGGATTG
>NW_010329909.1:0-289 GCF_000700745.2 Antrostomus carolinensis
CATCAGCCAGAAAGCGTGCGGTGGGCTGCCGTGCGGGGGTATCGGGGTGAGTGGGGTGGTTGGTGACACGGGGGTGGGGTGTCCCCAGGCTGCTGTGACCCCGCTGTGACATGTGTGTGTCCCCCCACCCCACGCAGGTGGACAGTGACACGGTGTGGAATGAGATGCACTCGTCCAGCGCCGTGCGCACGGCCGTGGGGTGTCTGCTGGAGCTCGTCTTCAAGGTGGCGGCCGGGGAGGTCAAGGTGAGTGGGGAGGGGGGGCACACGGGTGGGTGGGTGTCATCACT
>NW_010329910.1:0-263 GCF_000700745.2 Antrostomus carolinensis
CGTCCCCACGGACAGGAGATGAGGCTGAGTGGGAGACGGGGGCAGCGGGGTGAACCTGGGTGGGAGGCAGGATTTACCCCCATGGGCACCTTCCCTGCCTGCTCCTGCCCCTCTGCCCCAGCTCTGACACGCCGTCCCACGCCGTCCCGTGCCATCCCACGCCGTCCCGTGCCATCCCACGCCATGTCACACTCACTCATCCCCAGCAAAAACAATTCCCTACTGGTTTCCCACACGGGTCCCCATCCCTCCTCCGTCCCCCC
>NW_010329910.1:387-1030 GCF_000700745.2 Antrostomus carolinensis
GGGGGGACACAGGGACTGGCTTTGCATTTGGGGGGGTCTCGGTGCTGCCTTTGGGGGGGTGCAGGGGCTGTCAGCATTTAGGGACACAAGCGGTGGCATTGCCTTTGGCGAGGACGCTGGGGATGGCTTTGTGCTTAGTGGACGCAGAGGGTGGGGTTTGTCTTTGGGGGACGCAGGGGACAGTTTTGGGGACACAAGAGCTGGGTGTACATTTGGCAAACACGAGGGTTGGCTTTGGTTTGAGGAGTGCCAGGGGTGGCCATGTATTTAGGGGAACACAAGGGTTGGTTTTGCCTTTTCAGAGGGACTTGGGGTTGGTTAAAAGCTCTGCAGGGTTGGGGACAGCGGTGTAGCTGTGCCATATCACCATGTCACCGTGCCATGTCAGCACCCCGTGCTGAGCAGCTGTGCAATGCAACCACGCAGCACCATGCAGCTGTGCCATGCCATGGAGCCATGCCACGCCATGTCACCGTGCTGTGCCATGAAGCCATGCCATGCCATGTCACTGTGCCATGCCGCCATGCCATGTCACTGTGCCACGCTGAGCAGCCATACTGTGCAACCATGTAGCTGTGCAATGCAACACCATGTCACCGTGCCATGTCACCTTGCAGCCATGCCATGTCACCGTGCCATGCTA